>NC_053158.1:153555527-153855527 GCF_016835505.1 Polypterus senegalus
TAGACCTCACCTTTCCCGAGCAGCCTAGACCCAAATTCAAGTTGCAGGCGTACAGCCTACAAAGGCCCAATAGTTGTGCAAACACTTTAAAGGAATACTCCACCCAAAAATTATATTTATTTTTATATTACTTACCTAATATACTTTGTGGTGATGGCCAAGAAAAATTATTAATCTAATGTTTTCATGCAGAACAGAGATAACAAACTTTCCTTCCAATCAAAGGTTTTATGGTTTCTCCTTTTGTTGGCAGGTACTTTAATATTTTGGGACATTTGCATTATGTTGAGGCTTAAATCTTATTTTAGGTCTGCCGGGCCTGAAGCAGGCCTCTGGGGTTAGAAGCAATGATTGCTCAAGGGTAATCACGTGATCGGTTACTGTACTTATACAAGGGATATCCAGAAAAAAAGGTTACAAGTGCCCTGGAGGGTGCAGGGAATTTTTTTTTTTTCGAAGGTTGGCATACCTGCGTGTAGGGGGTTCCTAACGGTCAAAATAAGCCCGGGACCGTGTCAGTCAGTTGTGAAATGTAATCAAAGCAAGAGAGTTCGTCAACCTCTGCTGAGGCTGTTTGCTCCACCTACTGCCGATGCGAGATTCGTTCGGTCATCAAGTTCCTCACTTTGCGTCGCAAATCTGTGGCCGAGATCCATCGTCAGCTTGTGGAAACTTATGGACCTGAGGTAATGTCACGTCAGCATGTTTACAAGTGGGTTAGGTCGTTCAAAGAAGGTCGCACTGCCACTCATGACGAAGAAAGGAGTGGGAGGCCGTCTCTCGTTTCAGAAGAGCTTCTGCAGCAAGTTGATGAAAAAATTTGCAGTGATCGTCCTGTGACGATTGACACCCTTCATGAAATGTTCCCACACATCTCACGAAGTCTCATGGGTTAAATTGTCTCAGAAAAACTTGATTACAGGAAGCTGAGTGCAAGATGGGTGCCAAAAATGTTGACTCCAGAACATCGCCAAAATCACATTTTGGCTGCATGTAAATTTCTTCAGCGTTATGAAATCGAGGGTGATGTGTTCCTTGACTCTATTGTGACTGGAGATGAAACTTGGGTATGTCACTATACTCCTGAGTCCAAAAGGCAGTCCCAACAATGGCACCATACCCATTCCCCATCAGCCAAAAAATTCAAAGTTCAGTTTTCAGAGCAGAAGATTATGGCATCTGTCTTTTGGGACAGAAAAGGGGTTTTGTTGGTGGATTTCATGGCCAAAGGGACCACCATCAATGCTGAAACATATTGTGAGACCCTAAAAAAATTTAAAAAAAGATTAAAAACAAAAGGAGGGAATGCTGACTCGTGGTGTGTCCCTCCTTCACGACAACGCCAGACCCCATACCGCTCGTGTGACTCAGGACCTGCTTGTGTCCTTTGGATGGGATATTGTTACCCACCCACCCTATTCCCCGGACCTTGCGCCCTCAGATTTTCACCTTTTCACCAAACAAAGAATTCTTGGGTGGGAAATGTTTTTCCGACGATGAGGAGGTAAAGGAGACAGTGGAGAAGTGGTTTTCCGAGGTGGAGCGGAGCGTATTCGACGAGGGTATAAAAAAGCTGGTGCCCAGGCTGAAGAAGTGCATCGAAGTTGACGGCGATTATGTTGAGAAATAAACATATATTTTGGAACATACCCTGTAAATTTGGTTGAAATATATTCATTTTTCGATTTTTAACAGCTGTTGTAACCTTTTTTTCTGGATATCCCTCGTATATATATTTTAGGAGCATTGCTCACAGATTTTACATGGTTACTCACAAAGAGACCTGACTTTCAAAAAAAAAATGAATCTATCTAAAATTTATTAAATTAAATACCAACCTCTGAGGTGGACTGGCATCCTACCCAGGGTTTGTTTTCTTGCCTTGCTCCCTGTCTTGGCTGGGATTGGCTCCAGCTGAACCCTGTGACCCTGTAGTTAGGATATAGAGGGTTGGATAATGGATGGATGAATTACCAACCTAATTTAAACCAGTTTTAAACAAAATTATGCTATATGTAACAGTCTGTGCTGGTGTTTCATTGTCACTTTAACAATCTCTAAGTTAAAAGCAAAAGGGAATTCAATTATTAAACTGACGAAGTAGTGTTTGGGTTTAAAATGGAATGCTTGACTCTGGGATGTTTGTTAAAATAGACTTCACGCATAACAGCAGGCAACATGTGATTCTGGTGTAATTTGCAAAAAATGTTTGAAAGTACATCGTTTAAAAATGGACCTCAGGAAAAGCATGGAGTGATTGAAAAGTGGACCAATTTGAAAAAATATTTATATCAATTCAGTCACAAAAATGTAAAAATCAACCAATTGGTTTGTAGTAAAAAGATTAACAGAATCTAAGCAAGAATGTGAAGAAAAAAAGAACGTGTGCAGTGAAAACAAGTGGCAACTTACAAGGTAAATATTTTAATAGATAATATTTTTCTGGCTGTGAAAATAAATTCTTCTGTGTTGGCAGTCCAGGATAATCATGTTCATGTTGCCAAATACATGAAAATATCAAATAGTTGGTGAAGTAAGAATTACGCCTTTGAGTTGATCGAGTGCATAAATTCAACAATAAAAGTCAACGTGTTAAATGAAGTTACAAAATCAGCCTACCACACTTTGATAGTTAATAAATCAACTGGCATGACAGTTTAAAAAAGGTTCATTTTGTGTATTAAATTTAGGAATGAAAGCAAATCCATTTATAAAACTGTGTTCGCTTGCATAATAACATTAACAGCTTGTGACAGTTTATCTACTGTTGGTACTATTCACCAGTTTTATGGTTCAAGATACTGATTAAGGAAAATTAGAAACTGGAATTATAAAAAAAGCTTAAGATGTGGCTACATTTACTAAACAACAGGATTGCTTCAAGGAGCTATAGTATTTTCATATTTAGACATTTGTGCACATTTTAGGCCTCAAATACTGACTGCGAAAGAGGATTTAGTCCAATTATCAATATAAAATTAAAATACAAAAATCGTTTAGATGCCGAGCATTTGGAAAACTTGATGATAATTAAATTAATTTTAAATTTTGAACAGATTGTTAATGTTCATAGAGTTTATCACTTATGGAAGACAGAAAAGGTTAAGAGAGACTTTTGAAATATTCAGTGAAATTCTGAGTAGGAATAAACTTTTTATAACAAACCTTTTTATATTAGATTAGTTACTTTTTTGATATTTAACTTTAAATATGCAGTACAGTAAATAATCATATGTGTGATTTTTTTTTTTTTGTGCTATAAATGCAAAAATACATTGATAATACTATTTTTTAAAGCTTTTTCTTCTTCTTCTTTCGGCTGCTCCTGTTAGGGGTCGCCCCAGCGGATCATCTTCTTCCATATTGTCCTGTCTTCTGCATCTTGCTCTGTTACATCCACCATCTGCATGTCCTCATTTACCACATCCATAAACCTTCTCTTAGGCCTTCCTCTTTTCCTCTTTCCTGGCAGCTCTATCGTTAACATACTTTTCCCAATTTACCCAGTATCTCTCCTCTGCACATATCCAAACTAACGCAATCTTGCCTCTCTGACTTTGTCTCCCAACTTTCCAACCTGAGCTGACTCTCTGATGTACTTGTTTCTAATCCTATCCATCCTCATCACGCCCAATGCAAATCTTAGCATCTTTAACTCTGCCACCTCCAGCTCTGTCTCCTGCTTTCTGGTCAGTGCCACTGTCTCCAACCCTTATAACATCACTGGTCTCTCAACCGTCCTGTAGACCTTCCCTTTCACTCTTGCTTATACCCGTCTGTCACAAATCACTCCTGACACTCTTCTCCGCCCATTCCACCCTGCCTGTACTCTCTTTTTTACCTCTCTTCCACAATCCCTGTTACTCTGAATTGTTGATCCCAAGTATTTAAACTTATCCACCTTCACCAACTCTACTCCCTGTATCCTCACCATTCCTCTGACCTCCCTCTCATTCACACACATGCATTCTGTCTTGTTCCTACTGACCTTCATTCCTCTCCTCTCCAGAGCAAACATCCAACTCTCCAGGGTCTCCTCGACATGCTCCCTACTCTGGCTACAGATCACAATGTCATCAGCAAACCTCATAGTCCACGGGAAATCCTGTCTAATCTCGTCTGTCAACCTGTCCATCACCATTGCAAATAAGAAAGGGCTCAGAGCTGATCCCTGATGTAATCCCACCTCCACCTTGAATGCATCCGTCACTCCTACTGCAGTTTTCACCACTGTCACACTTAACTTTTACATATTCTGTACAACTCTTACATACTTCCCGACTTCCACATACAATACCACAACTCCGCTCTAGGCACCCTGTCATATGCTTTCTCCAGGTCCACAAAGATGCAATGCAACTCCTTCTGGTCTTTTCTATACTTCTCCATCAACACCCTTAGAGCAAACATCGCATCTGTGGTGCTCTTTCTTGGAATTAAGCCATACTGTTGCTCACTAATCATCACCTCCCTTTTTAACATAGCTTCCACTACTCTTTCCCATAACTTCATGCTGGGGCTCATCAATTTTATCCCCCTGTAGTTGCTGTAGTCCTACACACCCCCCTTATTCTTAAAAATCAGTACACTTCTTCTCCACTCCTCAGGCATCCTCTCACTTTCCAAGATTCCATTAAACCATCTGGTTAAAAACTCCACTGCCATCTCTCCTAAACACCTCCATGATTCTACAGGTGTGTCATCTGGACCAGTGGCATTCCCATTCTTCATCCTCTTTATAGCTGTGCTTACTGTCTCCTTGCTAATCCTTTGCACTTCCTGATTCACTATCTCCACATCATCCAACCTTCTCTCTCTCTCATTCTCTTCATTCAGCAACCTCTCAAAGTACTCTTTCCATCTGCTCACTTGTGAGTACATTTCCAGCTTTATCCTTTATCACCCTAACCTGCTGCACATCTTTCCCAGCCTGGTCCCTCTGTCTAGCCAATCGGTACCGGTCCTTTTCTCCCTCCTTAGTGTCCAACCTCTCATACAACTCATCATATGCCTTTTCTTTAGCCTTCACCACCTCTCTCTTCACCTTGTGCCTTAACTCATTGTACTGTTGTCTACATTCTGCATCTCTCTGACTGTCTCACTTCTTCATCGCCATCCTCTTCCTCTGTATACTCTCCTGTACTTCCCCATTCCATCACCAGGTTTCCTTTTCCTCCTTCCTCTGTCCAGATGTCATGCCAAGCACCCGTCTTGCTGTCACTCTTACTACTTCTGCTGTAGTTGCCCAGCTGTCTGGTAACTCTTCATTGCCACCCAGTGCCTGTCTTATCTCCTCCATAAACTCAACCTTGCAGTCTTCCTTTTTTAACTTCCACCATTTGATCCTTTGCTCTGCCCTACCTTTCCTCATCTTCTTCTTGATCTCCAACATCATCCTACAGACCACCAACCTATGCTGCCTAACTACACTTTCCCTGCCACCACTTTGCAGTCTTTAATATCCTTCAGATTGACTCTTCTGCATAAGATATAATCTACTTGTGTGCATCTTCCTCCACTCTTGTACGTCACCCTATGTTCCCTTTTCTTAAAATTCGTATTCACCACAGCCATGTCCATCCTTTTGGGAAAATCCACTATCATCTGACCTTCTTCATTCCTCTCCTTGACACAATACCTACCCATCACCTCCTCATCTCCTGTTCCCTTCAGCAACATGTCCATTGAAATCTGCTCCAATCACCACTGTCTGTCCCATGGGTACTCTGTCCATCACCTCATCCAGCTCACTCCAGAAATCTTCTTTCTCATCCATCGAACACCCAACTTGCGGGGCATATGCACTAACAACATTCATCATCACACCTTCAGTTTCCAGCTTCATAATCATTACTCTGCATGACACTCTTTTCAACCCCAAAACACTATTGACATACAAATTTTCCTCCCATACACACCATGATAGAACAATTTAATCCACCACCATCAACCTGGTCTTACTCCCCTTCCATTTAGTCTCTTGTCCGCACAATATATCAGCCTTGCTTCTGTCCATCACATCAGCTAACTCTCTCCCCTTACCAGTCATACTGCCAACACTCAATGTTCCTACTCTGAGTTCCACTTTCTTTACCTTCCTTGTCTCCGTCTGCCTCCGGACATGTCTTCCCCTTCTTCTTGTCCTTCTTCGTCCAACAGTAGCCCAATTTCCGCCAGCACCCTGTTGGCTAACAGTACTGGTGGTGGCTGTTGTTAACCCGGGCCTCGACCGATCCGGTGTGTAAATTTATATTGTTGTCCGCATATTGATCTGACAAAATTTTACACCAGATGCCCTTCCTGACATAACCCTCCCCATTTATCCGAGCTTGGGACCAGCACGAAGAAACACACTGATTTGTGCATCCCCTGTGGCTGGGTTTTTTTTTTAAAGCTTTTTGCTCAAAGGAAAAAAAATTGCACACACCAGGCTGCTCCTTAAAGGGAACATTGGTTAGGAGTTTAACCTATTAAAAGTGTGGCCTAATCCAGGTATGCATGGCAGGCCTGGAGGCCTGGCCTGGCTTGTTAAGGCTTTTGGAGGCCTCACACCCTTTTTGCTTTTATGAAGGTTCCAGTTCATGACATCACTACTGCTTCTCTCTGCATTTCCTTGCAAAATCATTCTTCTGTTTCATGTACTTCACATTCCTTAAAGCATTTTAATCAGTGCTTTAATTCAGTCTGGGGTCACAATGTGTACTTTCTTCATCTAGACTAACAGAAATGTCAATTTTCATTTTTCTTTTAAATGATTAGGGTGATTTTTGAGTTATTGTGGAGAGACTATTTTCGATTTGTGGCCTTAAAGTATGGAAGAAGGATTTTTTTCCCCAAAGGTAAGATTTTTGTATTTCTAATAGAAATTGTATTTGGTGCACTGATTAAAAAAATTCTGCCATCTCTATTATTTTTACTATTATTACCATTTACTTTTTTACTCTATTACTTATTTTCTTTTTCTGTATTATGCAAATAAATTTATTTATTTACCTTTTCATATTTGTACTTCTTTCCTTTGACCTTTTGTAAAATACTTTGGTTAATTATATGTGCCTAGTGAGCACCTGAAGCTAGAAAATATACTAAACCACATATCAGGAACTGGTGCTTCATCTGAGTGCTCCACATATATCAAAATGATATAAATTATAGCAATGTCTTTTGCAGCACGTTTATTTACCACTGGAAGACTGTTCTTGTTATCCATTTTGTGTTTTATCCTACTTTTTTAGGTCTTCAAGATAAGGCTGTGGCCTGGAAGAAAGATTGTAAACTTTTTGATACATGGAAAGGTAAACAATTTAGAAAAGAGCACAAAGTAATTGTGAAAACTGTATATATATTATGTAAATATATATATATATATATATATATATATATATATATATATATATATATATATATATATATATATATATATTGTGAAAGGCGATATATAGGCGCTCAACCCAACACAGACTGGACACGGAGGCACACATAAAATAAAACTACTATTTATTTTTCTTCACCTGTGGGCGCACTTCTTCCCCGTGTCCCACAGGCAGTACACAGTCCCAAGCACAGCACACACCAAAACACCAATAAAGATATAGAATATCCTCCATTCCTCCTAGGCAGTTTCATCTTCTCCCTCCTGACTCCGGCTCCTGAGTGGTGGCCGCTGGCTCCTTTTATTAGGCACCCGGAAGTGCTCCAGGTGCTCGATTGCAGACACCTGGCTACACTTACGGGTGTGGCGAAATTACTGCCAGAGGGGTTCAGCAGCTCCCACTGCAGCACCCCCTGGCGGTGCCTGCAGAATCCAATAGGGGTGCACCAAATTTCAACTCCCATGAAGCCCTATGGGAGTCAGAGGCACCGCTGCAACCCAGGGAGGCTGCCAACTAGCGTTCGGGGGGAGGTATTGGGTCTCCCATGCTTGCTGGCCACAATATATATATATATTGTGTGTGTGTATATATATATATATATATACACATATATATGTGTATGTTTGTGTTTGTGTTCATTTCTTTTTCTATGTTGTAATGAGAAGAACCAAAATAGAGCATACAGAGTTGGGGACCAAACGAATTACCCATTTATTGAAGTGAAAAATAAATAGAAAAAGACATCAAAGGAAAACTCATGGATGCCTCACTTGAAAGGAAGCCTGGGATTGCCAGTGCTCTGTGACTCTCAAAATACTCCATACTATTCAGAAACAGGTTCCTAAGTGAACTCCTACTTCCAGTGCCATTGTCCTTTAAATAGCCCCTAGGAGTGAAAAGGGCTGGGGCTTTGGGAAAAACTGGAAGTCTTTTCGCTCTCCATCTCTGGACATGTCTTCAGAGCTGTTAGGAAAATAGAAGAAAGTTTTAGTGGCCATGTTTCCTCACACGTTAGGGATGAGTGGCTTACCTCACTAAAGCCCTGTAGATGCTCCCTATGTGCTTGTGTGTGACACTGTGTTCCTTTTTCATTTAGTTCATTTTCATTTTTTCATTTAGTTTAATTTTTTTCAAGTATTTTTCTGTTTTTCATTCACTTTGCAATTTTCTTTTCATTCTTTACTAATCTCTTATCTATATATGTTATTGATGTTATCTAATATCTGTGGTTATCTATCCTGTGGTTTGTATATTGAACCCTTTGAACCTGGCACTTTGGCTGATGCTTTAGTCTTATGCTAATTATTCTAATTAATGAGTTTATTTAACAAAAATCTAAACAATAACAAAAGCAAAGAGTTTTCAAAAAGAGAATGCAAAAAAAAGTAAATAAACTCAAACTATAATCCAAAAATTTGATACAACAAACCATGCCAAAGTTAAC
The DNA here is from genome assembly GCF_016835505.1 of Polypterus senegalus. NCBI lineage: Eukaryota > Metazoa > Chordata > Cladistia > Polypteriformes > Polypteridae > Polypterus > Polypterus senegalus. The sequence goes on from NC_053158.1 coordinate 153,564,345, forward strand.
GAAAAATCACTAAAGGAGCACTTGCAACAATCTGAAGATAATCTAAACTGGACAGTATAAAAACACTCAATGTTCTCTTGAGGGACCTAGAGTACTCAGATCAAATTTAAAAGCTGAGGACCACCAATAACTTCAGAGAAATGAAAAGACACCACAAAAGATCACCTGACTTAACCAAAACAATTTCCATAATCAAAAAAACCCAAGAGATTTTCCTATTGGATATAACAAATTGATACATAATTTTGCCAATAGGAATACAATTTTAATTTTATCTTTATTATAAGAAATGATTTGCAATATATTGCAGAAACACCTAATATTTTAAAACATAAAAACTATATATCATATACTATTATATCATACTATAACTCAAGAATGGGGAAAATATCATATTATGGTGTCTAGAAATATTGTAATGCTAGTATAACAGTCACTTTTTATTAGTGTTTATTCAATATTGCTGGTTTCAGTCATATTTACCTAAAGTGTATTGTGAAAATCTTTCAGTATCACTACTGTCTGATTTGTTTCTTTTTCAGAAGGAAAAACTGGTGTGCCATTTGTAGATGCCAATATGAGGGAGCTGGCATTGACAGGTTTTATGTCCAATAGAGGGCGTCAGAATGTGGCTAGCTTTCTCACAAAGGACCTCAACTTAGACTGGAGAATGGGAGCTGAATGGTTTGAGTACTTGCTGGTAAAATATTTTTGTTTGTTTGTGCTTTGTGTAAAATGGCACTCTTGTGTAAAACATTTTCTGTACCTGTTTGCTCTAGGGAGCTAGCATCTGTCTCAGCACCATTGGATAGGCTCACTCACACACTCATATGGAGATAATCAGTTTAAAATGCACACACTCACCTACAGGATGTGGGAATTAAACAGGTGTTCCTACAAAAACGACACAAATTCTGCATAGACTCAGACAGTGATGAAGTCAGAATTCAATCCCAAGATTTTTTATTTTTAAAGGCAAACATTTGTACATTTTTCAAAACAAATCCTAGCAAGTTATTGTTTCTAACATTCACAAATTCAAGGGCACAGTTGGAAATTAAGGGTGCTGCTTCACACAAAGATTTAGATGAATCTGAAAAAACTACAGATTCACAGGAGTTAAAACTTAGGGGAGATATTGAATCTACTGAGCTATTGGGCTTTAAAAACTTCATAAACAGAGTGGTCCCTTGCTTGTACAATTTTATGTTTATGCACTGTAGCATAGAAAATGCATTGCATTGTCACAGACTGCTTACAATTAGAGAAGTGGAGGAACTGTTCTCATTGAGTTAATTAAGCAGCCTCTTTCATTAACAGTACTGTCATCTACTATATTCAGATTACATAATCTCACCTTCCTTTTTTCTGAATCAGTTTTAATCATCACAAAATTATGGGGAGCCTGGCAGCTCTAGGAATGATGAAAAATAACTATTCGAGCACATCATGTCTATCGATCGCATGGCACACTTATGCCTGCACATCAAAACTCGTTCTTTGTAATCCAGTTTATATTTGCTATTTAACATAAATGGGATTGTTCTGAGAAAACCCTTTCAGACATTGAGAGAACATTCAACCTCCTCACAAACATGTACTGAAGTCATTAGGCGGTATGTCACTAACCACAGGTCATGTATGGATTTTATAATGATACTAGAAATGAATTATAATGTTAACTGTTTAAAACAATTTTATTTATATATATATACTGTCTAGTACAGTTTTCCTTTGTGTTACAAATAGAAATACGACAGCCTATCATTGTCCTACTTTATGTAATAATTCATCACTTGCATCTTATTTCAGTCACCTATTGTATTTTATTACTGTAGTATCCTAATACTGTGCACTTATTTAGAGAAAAGATTTGAAAAATATAAGTCACATTGGGACATCAGATTTAACACTGTTGAAATATTAATTCCAGGCATCATGCTAAAAATGTGGTGAAGAGAATTTTATAGTGTCTTATGACCTTGACTAGAACAGAAAGGGGAACTGAAATTAAAGAGCTTAATAACTTTTAATGAAAACATGTACATATTCCCTGGTGCTTGTAAATCATTGATCTGAATTATATTCTAGTTATAACATTTTTTTCTCTCACCCTGTAAATGAAAATAAATACATTTTTGAGGATGCAGCCTAAAACTGCAAATTAACCAGTTAATTCTGAAGCTAAGCACTTGTTTATAAAAACTCTCAGGTTAAATCAACCTGGGATAGTGGCTCTGAATTTCATTTGCACAAGATGTCAAATTTGCTGTTTTACCAGTAAGCTCTAAAAATGACCTAAATGACCTAAACCTAAGTGCTGTTCAGATCTTAAGAATATCATAAAAGAGGAATCTTAGTGGCTGTTGTGTGAGGCTTTCTTAAAGGCCTTCTTAAAAGCAACAACAGTGGGAATTCAGGCTTGATCACCAAAATCAAATGTGCTAGATAATACATGTAGTCAGGATATGATTAAGGCAAAACCAACAACTAAGAAACTGCTAAAGAAGTAAACTTTCTTACACTAGAGTGTTTTCTTTACTGGAAGGAAGTGAGTACCTAAAGGAAGTTCAGATGGTTTCTGACCAAGTGGCTTTTTTAAAGATGGTCACTAAAACCGTGCCTCATGGCATCATACGCACGAAGGCCACATTTCCTGAGAAACCTGGTATCATAATACCCCAATCCAAAATGTCAGTGCATGATGATGTCACAAACAACTAAAGAAGCACAAAAAATATAATAAACAAGAATAACAAAATAAGAAAATTATGTTATGCGTTACTGAACAAATGTTGGTTTATAGCAGCTGTCCAACGACTGATCACACTTTATAGATACTTGAGGACAGTGTAACAATACTGTACTGTGCATCATGAAACAATGCAGCAGAAGAGTTTTGGGACTTGAGTTTGAATTAGAATGCTGAGATTCAATTTGATTGAGAATTATTAGAGGCATTCTTATGAATTATTAGCATATCTTTGTTGTTGAGATCTCAGCAAGATTGCCTGAGGACTAAATTGAAGAAGTATGATCATGAGATGAAAATACCAAAGGGAATAAAAATAATTGTCAAAGGAACAAGCGAATGTCTTACAGGAAAAAAACAACAGAACATAAATCAACAAAATCAGTGGAAAAAAAAATCCAGAAGACATTCCCTTTGTTTTGTCACTGGTGGTGTTGACCAGAAAGAAAGGAAGAGGCTCCAGGAGTTAAGATAGAAAACTAGGAAATCAAGCTAAACTGTGGGCAAGTCAAAAAGGAGATCAAAAATTTCAAGTCTAAGGAATGTAACGTTAGGTTTGTCAGAGATATTATTTAGAAAAGCAGCACAAAGAATTCTTTGTTTATCCACAAACTTGGACAATGAAATTGCCATGGTGTTGACTTATAAACCATTGCCCCAATGACATAATTTAACATGGCCTTCCGGGACAAAATGGAGATGCACGTGAAAACAAAATGGCACAGTGCAAACATTAAGCAAACAAAACAGTATAACATTTCACCCAAGAGGAAACAACCTAGGAATCAAGAAAATAATGTTATGCCTGGATTTAATGATGTTTAAAATGTAAATCCACCCTAAAGAAATTAATTAGAAAAATGTACAGAGCCCAGAAAAAATGAAAACATTGGACTAAATACCCTTAACTAGCTCTGTCAAAAGACATTATTTTTAAGAAAATCTAATATTCAGATACATTCTGCTTGAGTTCTCATATCTGATACAGGTGGAGCTCACCGACATGGCACATCATGTGGTCTCATTGTCATGTGACTGGCAATGAGCAAAGCAACTGCAAACGACACAGCATTAGCGTTTTAAAGATAGATATAAAAAACACAAAATGGCATTGTCAAAATATGGTAAAATATATAAATACATAAAAATAAATGTGTAAAAATTACAGAGTGAAGCTTTTTTAGCTCAGAGTTGCTCACAAAACCAATTCACAATAGTCTACATCTAGTTGGTTCAGAAGTCACACTTGGGCCTCTAAACAGTGTCCACAAATTATTGTTCCAGGGCATTAGTGGTCAACATCCACATACTGAAACAAAGAAATACATTGTCATGGTATATTTCTTCTGTTTTCCTGAATTACTAAGCAGAATGTTATCTGTTGCAGATTGACTATGATGTATGTAGCAACTATGGGAACTGGCTATATAGTGCTGGGATTGGCAATGACCCTCGAGAAAATCGAAAGTTTAATATGATCAAGCAAGGTCTGGATTACGATGGGGATGTAAGTCTCAGTTATCTGTTAAACTATAATTGGAAACTCTTTCTTTTTTGTTTCAAAGTAATCTATTTTAAATTTGAAGTTTAAAAAAAGTTTTCTTATTATGTAACATATCTGTGGGTGCTTTTGGGTATTTCGTTTTTCATTAATTTATACGGAGACTTTTGTTTAGTTGAACTCAATTTGCTTTAGAGTTTGCAGCATTTCCACTTTTACATTCTTCCGAGACAGTTGAATATCACTGCAAAAACGTCAAGCTTTAAGGTGATGAAAAAGTAATTCATTGTTTTAAAAATGTGTAAACTCTTGCCAAAATAAGGTTCTCAAGATAAGAAAAAAAGTTTGCAATTTGTCATTTTGAGTTTTTCATATACTTTACAACTTTGGAATAAAATTACCCATCAGCTCTGGGGTGTTCAAAGATTAATGAGGAGGTGAAACGATTGATAAGGTGGTGGTGAGTGAGACAAAATGATACATTTCACCACCTTTGTGAATCTGGTGAATTCCAATTCACTAATTATAAAAAATTGGAATGTTCAACAAAGTGGCTTCAATGACGCAAATGTTTTGCTGATCTTGTTTGTTTATTGTGACCTACTGTATTTCTGAGGAAAAGCTGGAAATATCTTTCATTCTGTAACTTAATGTGATTGTTATGTGGCATTTTTATATTAGGGCAAACAGTGTTATCCTATGGTAATTTCCTTTTATAGTTTGACCCTCCAGCCTTATTGAATGAATGAATGCTTTTTGTCAAATTGCCAATTCTTCATCTTAGATTACATTCCATTTTTTAGGGTGAATATGTCAGATTGTGGGTTCCAGAGCTGAAGGAGATTAAGGGAGGAGATATTCACACACCATGGGCACTCAGTAGTGCATCTCTATCCCATTTCAACGTGCATTTGAATGAAACCTATCCATCTCCCATTATTGTGCAACCAGAATGGAGCAGACATGCCAACCAGAAACCAGTAAGTCACTCTAAAAACTAGTTATGTTATTTTCTTTACATTAAGTAGTGTTTTTTTTAAAAAACAAGGAACCTGATTGGAAGCTTCTACCGCACACATTATATGCAGTACAGTACATGCTTAACAAATTGGTTTAATTCACTTCTGATAAAAACTGAGGTGAATTTACAATTGACAAAAGACTTTTTATAGGCATTAAAAGTGGTGCAAAGAGAATAAAGGAGAAAGACTACAATCCAGGAACAACTATATTAGTGTGAAGAAATCGGCTGAAAATAAGCTATTAGAACTATTTGAGCCAACTGCAATTGTACAGCAAGATAAATTAAAGGATGCCACTAATCAGTGTTTGAAATTAAAAGAAGGAAGTTATGTGATGCTGCAGTTTAATAATGGCAAAAGGCTTTTTTAAAACAGGACCAGTCATGTAAAGTATGTCAAATGTATGCAAAATGCATAGTAAACGTACTGGTTGTCAGATTAATCTTGCATGCATTTTGTGATGTTTTCTTTCATGGAGAATTGTTAAAGCTTTTATGTGCACTTTTAATTCTTTGTGAATATTGCCTTCATTTTTAATAAAGTTTGCCAACTAGTTTTGCCTGCACTGCTTACACAGAAAGACAGCTTAAGTCCATAGGTCGTGGATGGGCCATACAGATTACATATGCTGCATCCCCAGTTACCATTATGACTTTTTTGTGAAATATCAAACTGCTACTTTGTCCAAAATTCTGGATGATTGCCTTGGTCAGATGCAGTGTCATCTTTGTTATCATTTTGAGAATTTTCTGTGTCCATTCCACAATGACAAGGGATCTCTTGTGTTTGTGGTGTAATCGCAGCTTGGCTCTGCTTATCCCTCACCCCTTTCACTTTTTCAACCATGAAAGCGTATTTCTGTATACAGAAGCCCATAGTTGTTAAATTTTGTTTTGGTTTTACATTTTTGTTTGCCTTATACTGTATGTTTTTCTGTATGTTTCCTTCAGTGTGAACAAATGTTTTAAATATCAATGATTCAAACATACCATAAATTTCCTAATGAAATTTGGTTGAAATCACTTCAGCTTTTTAGTCCTGCGTCTCCTGACAAGTACAAGAAAACCCCTCATACGATATACTGTTTAGTGCGTCTTAATGTTTAGTTATGCAAGACAGCAAGCGTTTTGGGGTTCCTCCCCACTGTTTTTGGCCCTCTAGTCCTGAAAAACTCTTCATTTTTAGGCCATTTTGTAGCATACTGTATTTACAAATTACACCCTTATGAAAGGGAGTAAATCAATGTGTGTCTTCAGCAAAAATGATCAGCAGGACTTGAAGTGGTGCATGCCATATCAACCAAATCTCAAGAGTTCACTACCTAATGAGATCCAAATTACTCATTTTCATAAAACTTTAAAAGAAGAAAGTAGGATTGGTAGTATAGATATGTAAAGTGTTGTTTTATGCTATTTTGAGGCTGCTGATCATGAATATGATAATATTTTTGATATGTGATTCTTTACTGGTGGTTCCAGCCCTCTAACAGCCAGTACTAAATAAGCATGTGGATTATCATTTTAGACTATTTCAGGATCAGCGATTACAAATATGATGTTATTCTTGATCCCTCTACTAGGGATCTAGCCCTCTGTGGACCTCTATTAGAGGTTGGTATAAAATGATAGATTTCTATTACAGTTGAAAATATTTAAACATTAAGCATTTAAATTGAAGCACACATTTGATGTATTGTTTTTAATTATATGCTTCTACCCATCCATCCATTATCCAACCCACTATATCCTATCAACAGGGTCACGGGGGTCTGCTGGAGCCAATCCCAGCCAAAACAGTGCGCAAGGCAGGAAACAAACCCCGGGCAGGGCGCCAGCCCACCACACGGCGTGCACTAGGGACAATTTAGCATCACCAATGCACCAAACCTGCATGTATTTGGACTGTGGGTGGAAACCGGAGCACCCGGAGGAAACCCACGCAGACATGGGGAGAACATGCAAACTCCACGCATGGAGGACCCGGGAAGCGGACCTGGGTCTACTAACTGCAAGGCAGCAGCTCTACCCACTGCGCCACCATGCCACCCTTATGCTTTATGCCAGTTCAGACATTATTAAAATTGATATGATTTTGGTTCTGTTTGTTTTGGTACTTTCCTGCTACAACATTTTGTGTTATTTACATTGCCATTTTGATGTCCCATTTCTATGACGCGATTTGAAATTGATGGGGCATGTCAACTGGAATTTATGTCAGGTGACGTCACTAGTGCAATGGTTTACAGTATAAGCCGTCTTCACAAAGACTTCTATGTTCAAGTTTGGGAATATTGTGACTACTCTTTACCATTTTCTTACTAGTTTTCTTGGCTTCAACGTTACACTCTTTTCCTTGACTTTGATTTTTTTTATACCCTCTTTGGCAAGATTATAGATAGAATCATTTCCAGATTCTTTACATTTTTCTTGCACACTGTTCATGGTTTCAGAACAACATTTCACTGCTGTACAAATACTTAACAATTCTATACAGCAAACAATTAACCCCTAATATACTGTATATTAAATTGACCTATCTGATCTGAACTCCTCAGAGTTTCACATTCAGAATATACCATATATATAAATACAAATAACCTGGTATTTAATGTTGAATTTTTACCTTGTGTATCATTTGTAGATTTGACACACAAGAAAAAAATGAGTTTCTATTATTAAAACAACAAAGTGTAGAGCCAGCATTTGGCATACCATCAGGAGTTACAAAGATAACATAACAGTTAGGGAATGCTTAAATTAACATTATAGAAGTAGTGGAGTGTTGTTCCATAAAGAAACAAAAGAAACAACTTAAACAAGAAAGAAGAAAAATGGGAATGGTTTTAAACCAAAAATAAAGTAACTTGTTGGTGTCATCTGCATTGCAAATTCAACATACACATCACATTAAAAAAAGTTTTACTAGAGTCAATGTATAGACAATCACTTCACCAATTTTACAATCACACTTCTCAATGAAAGAAGTATTCAGCTACACTGTATACCAGATTATTGTTATCCTTTATTGCTTGTATTCAGATTGATTACAGTAATCCCTCCTCGATCGCGGGGGTTGCGTTCCAGAACCCCCCGCGATAGGTGAAAATCCGCGAAGTAGAAACCATATGTTTGTATGATTATTTTTATATATTTTAAGCTCTTAGAAACTCTCCCACACTGTTTATAAATATTCTCCGCACAGTTATACAGTAAACCCTTGTTTATCGCGGTTAATCCGCTCCAGACAGATAAATGAATTTCCACGAAGTAGGATTCTTTATTTATAAATCTAATATTTTCGCAGTTAGAGCATAGAAAACCTGTTTACGACCTTCTAAATACGTTTTTTAACATTATTAGAGCCCTCTAGACATGAAATAACACCCTTTAGTCAAAAGTTTAAACTGTGCTCCATGACAAGACAGAGATGACAGTTCTTTCTCACAATTAAAAGAATGCAAACATATCTTCCTCTTCAAAGTGCGCGTAAGGACAATAGGGCTGTTGCGCTTTTAAGTATGCAAGCACCGCGATAAAGCAGCGGCAATGAAGGGATCAATGTGAAGGTAGCCTTTCAGCATTTTTACAGGAGCGTCCGTATCTTCTAAGCAAACAGCTTCTGTGCAAACAGCACCTCTGCTCACACCCCCTCCGTCAGGCGCAGAGAATGTCAGAGAGGGTGAGATAGAGGCAGAGACAAGCAAACAATCGAGCACCGCGCAGGAGGCATATCTTATAGCATTGAGGAGTTTTAGTTAATATGTAATACGTGCTCTGATTGGGTAGCTTCTAAGCCATCCGCCAATAGCGTCCCTTGTATGAAATCAACTGGGCAAACAAACTGAGGAAGCATGTACCATAAATTAAAAGACCCATTGTCCGCAGAAATCCGCGAATCAGCGAAAAATCCGCAATATACATTTACATATGCTTACATATAAAATCCGCGATAGAGCAAAACCGCGAAAGTCAAAGCGCGATACAGCAAGGGATCACTGTATATATATTTTAATTTGTATTTTATCTTTTTTTTCCAGGCTAATTCCTCTGGACATAGACGAGGAAGAGGAGGTTCTCACCATCTTCCAAAACAGCACAAGGACCGTGGAATAGATTTTTATTTTTCAAGGAATAAACATTCAGAGTAAGCATACAAAGAAATGTAACAATAACTTTTGGGATGAACTGTATATACAGTGTTTACTCAGTAAAAACTATACTGTGTGTGTCAACCAGAGAAGAAGGGAATATGTTTGAAAGAAATGCCTTACAGTGGGATCTCGGGTTCAAAAAGTGCAGTGTGTACAGTCTGATGCAATCTACCTACTTGCATTGAAACTTAACAAGTTCTCATCCCATCATGAAATCTGTAAGCTATGGTGACAGTTGATTCTGCAGTTCCTAACTTATGTGCCTTAAAGCCAAAAGCAACATTGGCATTGGTTGATGCTAAAATGCACCTCTTTAAAATCCTGTATTAAATGTTTTTGGAAGATTAAGACTAAGTAAAGAAGTAAAACCCAGTCTGAATAACATATACATAGTTACTAATTTGTTCAGTGTGCTTAATTGAATGGATATGACTGCTGTTGTGGAAATATGAATTATCTAAATTAAACTGTACCTGACTACTTCTCTGAAAAAAGAGGAAATGGTGAAATCTGTTTCCTGTCATGAAATAACCAAAGCTCTTTTCTTGTTTGTAGTAAACAGCTTTGTTTTATTTCTTATAAAGAGGAAGATCTACTGATACACCTTAAGTGACAGTGTCAATCTTGCCAAAATAACCACCTGTAGATCCTTTTTTGGCCCTGATTCTTGAGTAAAAAGACGAGCTTGATTTAGATGGCGTTTATTTCCTGCCTTGCGCCCTATGTTGGCTGGGATTGGCTCCAGCAGACCCCAGTGACCCTGTAATTAGGATATAGCGGGTTGGATAATGGATGGATGATTCAGATGGAAGAATGTTGAATACTGTAGAATCTCTTGATTCACTAGCCACTTGTTTGTGTTCCTTCAAGGTGAGATTTAGCAGAATGTGGCTACAGAATGGCTTGTACTCTTAAGCGTTTTAACGTGCATCCATCCATTTTAAGTTCCCTCTCTGTCCGCTATGGGGCTATTATCTACCGAGGGAATTCACTGCTGCGTTTCCGGCCGCTGTTTACATTTCCCCGCGAGCTAACTCTGCGGCAGTGCGCGGCAAACTCCATGACGTCATCAGCAACTTAGAGACAGCTCATCCCGATGCTGTTTTTATTGCAGATGGCGACTTTAATCAATGCAATATACAGACTGTACTTCCTAAATACCACCAACACGTGAACATTCCAAGCCCGTGAGAAGAACACACTGGATCACGTTTGCAGCAACATACCCGGTGCATACAGGGCTGCACCCCACCCCCACTTCGGACAATCAGGTCATGTCACCCTTTTCCTGTACCCAGCCTACAGACAAAGGCTGAAACAAACAAACCCTATCATTAAGCAAGTGAAACTTTGCACCCCAGAGACTGAGAGCACCCTGCAGGACTGTTTTGCTCAGACAGATTGGGATGTGTTTAGGGTTGCAGCCACTCTAGAGGACTCGTCTATCAGCATACAGGACTATGCTGAGTACGTGACTGGGTACATTATCACCTGTATTAACAACATCGTGCCCACAATACCAGTCAGGAATTTCCCCTAGCAGAAGCCCTGGATAAACAGTCAGGTACGCCACATGCTGCGTGCCCGCACTCTTGCATTTAGATCAGGCTCTGAGACAGAGTACAAAGCTGCGAAGTACGGACTAAGAAAAGCCATTACAGCAGCTAAGAGGCAGTACAGAGAGAAGCTGGAGGGCTTCTATTCTACTGCTGACTCTGGACGGGACTATTGTGGCAGGGCCTACAGCACATCACAGACTACAGGACCACCACCAGCACAATCAGCTCCACAGACAGTGTGCCAGATGATCTTAACACTTTCTGCACGTGCTTTGGGACATCCAGCAACAGCACAAAGTGGAGGAACACACACTCCTGGACCACACAATTCCCCCTCCTGTCCCCCAACGGTCTCTTCAGGTCAGGTACACAAAGCACTAAGGAAGATCAACCCCCATAAGGCAGCAGGACCAGACAACATCCCTGGGCAGGCTCTCAAAGCATGGGCCATAGAGCTGGCTGATGTTATGTGCTCCATCTTCAACCTTTCCCTCAGTTAGCGCATCCTTTTGTCCTGCTTTAAGACTACGATCATCGTCCCCCTTAATTACTATAGTGTCATTGTTTGTAGACTCACTGTTGGATGCAGACCTAGATGCTTAGAGCACAGCTTATTTGTGTCTGCAAAATCCATTCATCCATTTTCCAAACCCGCTGAATCCAAACACAGGGTCATGCTGGAGCCAATCCCAGCCAACACAGGGCACAAAGCAGGAACCAATCCTGGGCAGGGTGCCAACCCACCACAGGACACACACACTAGGGCCAATTTAGAATTGCCAATCCACCTAACCTGCATGTCTTTGGACTGTCAGAGGAAACCCACGCAGACACGGCGAGAACATGCAAACTCCTCTCAGGGAGGATCCGGGAAGCGAACCCAGCGCTACCACTGCGCCACCATGCCGCCCTCTGCAAAATCCAGTGCAGCTTTATTGAAGGCAGTCTCAGATCGAGCCAAGTAGTGGTTGTGATTTTTGTGATCACTTGTGGCGAAGGAAATCAGCCAGACAATGGCAGTATTGTTTCCTAATTTGTGTTATTGTAGGGCGGCACGGTGGCGCAGTTAGGAGACCTGGTTTTACTTCTCGACGCCTCCCTGCGTGGAGTTTGCAAGTTCTCCCCGTGTCTGCGTGGGTTTCCTCTGGGTACTCTGGTTTCCTCACATAGTCCAAAGACATGCAGGTTAGGTGCATTGGCGATCCTAAATTGTCCCTAATGTGTGCTTTGTGTGTGTGTGTGCCCTGCGGTGAGCTGGCGCCCTGCCCAGGGTTTGTTTCCTGCCTTGTACCCTGTGTTGGCTGGGATTGGCTCCAGCAAACCACCATGCCCCTGTAGTTAGGATATAGCGGGTTGGATAATGGATGGATGGATGTTATTGTGAAGGTTTTACTGTATGTGTGTGTTCCTATTAAATGTGATGCTTGTACAGGTTATTGTGTTTTCCCCAGTTATCAGCTCTTCATGTAAAGCACATTAATCCTAATTCAAATCACTGTATAAATTATCTATTGCTATCTACTCAGTCAGTGTAATTAAGTTATTGGATTGTGCTTGCTGCCCTACTGTTGTGGTAGGCCTGATCTCTAACAACAATGAACAGACTTACCTGGATGAAGAGGTAATTCTGTCACTCTAATGTGAGGACAACAGGCTTCTCCAGAATGTCAGCAAGATGAAGGAGCTGATTGTGAATTTTGGGATAAAATAGTAGATGCATTACCACCCCACAGTATTAACAGCACTTAGGTGCAGAGGGTAGACAGTACGATACTTTGGTGTCCACATCACAGAGGACCTGACCTGGTCCAAGCACATTGACTTTGTGGTGAAGAAGGCACAACAGCATCTTTACCACCCCAGGGATTTTCGGCTGTCCCCTGGACACTAAAGAACTTATGCATATCCACCATTGAAAGTATCCTGACAGGAAGTAGTACCGCCTGGTCTGGAAATGGCAGGCAGCAGTACAGCGAAGCTCTGTATCACACGTGGTAAGCTGAATCATTCAGTGTGCACTCTCTAACTTTGAGGACATCTATATCAAGCAATGCTGAAATAGGGCAAAGAAAATTATTAGTGATACCAGCCATCCGAACAATGACTTCTGTGCTGAGGTAAGAAAAATGGTACAGCTGCCTAAAGACCAGCTCAGAGAGACTAAAGAGGAGCTTCTTTCCACTGGCCATGCACATTTTAAATGAAGATAGTGCCTGGAGCAACATGATACCCTACTGTCAATTCTCATATGTTATGTGTAAGTATGCTTGTATGTATTTATTGTGTTTAAAAGGGTTACTAATGAACACTTTTAAATCACCTTTTTTTTTTGTCCGGTGCCTCCTGACTCCTGAAAACCACAACAAATGATATATCATTTGACTCGTCTTGATGTCTTAGTTATACACGGTGTCTAGCTTTTTGGGGTTTCCCCCCTCTTTTCTCATTTTTAGGCCATTTGTACATTATATTCTGTGCAGGAAATTACACTCTTATGATAAAGAGTAACCCAATAGATGTTTTAAGCAAAAATGATCAGAAAGACCTGAAGTTGTGCACAGCACATCAGTGGAACCCAGAGGCTCACCTCCTAATGGGATATGAGGGATTAAAGTTACTCCTCGGTAATATTGGCAAGTGAAGTGTCATCTTATGCTACGTATTTCTTGGTTGCTGAGCATAAATATGATAATCTGATTCTTTACGAATGGTCCTAGCCCACTAAGAGCCACCCTCAGACAAATTTCTTTTTTTTTTTTTTTTTGCATTTTCTTGATTTTATTTAAATCAAATAACATTCCATACAAGCAAGTCAAGTTTAACAATAACAAATCAATCCCCACCCATGAGAAAGAGACCAAGGCCACCAGAGTAAAACTTTAAACTTGTAAAAATAAGTAAATAGATTAATTAATAAATGAATAAAACTAAATACAATAAGAAAATTTTCAAATATAAGCATGTATTGTTTAAGACTAACTTAAGGTCAGTGATTATGAAAACTATGTTATGTTTGATTTTTAATGCATTACTCAGGATCTAGCTCTCTATGGAGTTCTTTCAGGGTTAAAAAAATGCAAATTTCTATTAAAATCAAGAATATTTTACACTTTAAAGCATTTAAATTAAAGCACACATTTTAATATTTCAAATAATTGATGCAATTATTCTTGTCTATTATGTACTACCTAATAAAATAAATCATTACATGTCTTATGCATACCTTGAATTCGCGTATTCAGATTTTTTTTAAATTAATTTATTTATTTTTACTATTTTTATTAATACAATGCACAATACTGCTACCATTATATGTATTGTTTTTTTTTTTTAAAGGTACAGCCTTGGATTTTAGCAATTAAGAATTCCACTTCATATTGTATTGTGTATAATCATATATGACAAATAAATTTGGATTTGATTTAGTTCAATAATGCACTTCTATTTGATAGGTGATAGCTGGCGGCAATGGTTGGAGAACACGACCCGCTGTCTTGCCAGTCCCAAGGTAATGATGGCCTTGGGATCCATCTATGTGTAAAGCAGGAGGTTACAATATTATACCGTCAGAATGCTTTTCGGTATCTGTGCCTGTAACACTTACGTACTCACATTTTAAAATAATGACAAATGTACTGATATCAAACAGAACAGTGGCACAGGCTTTAATAGTAGGACCAGGGACTGGGGTCTGCTTTCCAGCTCAATCACCATCACTTTGGAGTTTGCATTTTTTCATGATGTTTGTTCTGGTTACAACTAATCAGAACCTAATTTTGAAATCTTCTGTAATTGCTTTGTGCAAAAGTGCACATATGTTTGGGTTTGCATTTTTTCAAACTGGTGTCCCAACTAGCGTGACTTGCACCCAAAACAATCAGATGGACTAAAGCTCTCTAGGCTTCTGTAATGGACAAGAAATTAAAAAAATGGATGGTTGAATGATATTGCCAGGTACTGACACACAGTTTTTTCCATTAAAGACTCCTGGTTAGATATGAATCCAGCATATGTCTGAAAAAACATAAAGATGAATATTCCCATCACATTATAACATGGAGGAAATGAACACTGCTATGCCAGACTAGCTAATCTCTCCGTTAAAGTGGATAACCATGAATGCTGGTGCATATTTACTTTAGGCATTTTAAATACGCTGTGTCAATATAGGACAATGCTTGTGTGGCGCTGGTTACAGCCGGTAACCGTGAGTTTTCTGCGACACCGTTCTGTGTTAACATTCAGATTACTTAATATGGTACGCAGAAATGAGTTGAGGAAGTAAAACTGGCAATATCTTTAAATATTACATGGCTCGTGTATCATATGGCTACTTCTATTTTCTAACATGCGTAATTCAATTATTGAGACTTAACTTGGAAACTAAAACTGACCAGGACGGGACGCCAGTTCAGGGCAGAGCGCACGCATATCGACATCCGCACATTGTAGAACTCATCCGACGCCAACGCCTTTTTGGTTTACGCGTTGCCCGCCCATAATGTCTCCAGCCACCAATAATGGCACCAACAGCCTTCTCTTACTCCTAACTCCGCCCCTCAGTGACGTAACTTGATTTCGCTTCCTCGCAAAAGTCGATAGTCTGAGATTTCCCGAAAACGAAGACAAACCGGAAGAGGTGCGACACCAGGGAGCTGATCACCTACAGCAAAATAATTTTTTAGGTTTTTAACAACACGAAAATATGTTTTAATTATTTAGATGGGAGAACGTACAAATTAAATATGTTGTGTATGTTGTAGACCCAGTATTTTAATTTCCGAGAGCACAAAATAGCTGCAATATGTGGCTTTAAGGCAGCCGAGTAATTTCCTACATCGTCCGGGAACCCGAGCAGCTCAACTGCTACAGGACCAAACTATTTTCCGCTCGCACTTTTTCTCACTGCGATATGGCGGCATTTGACGGCAAAGACGCTGTAGACTTCGATAGTATTCCAGTCGCGGCTCTTAACGTGGACGTGAGGAATCGACTGGGTCTCTACCTGAATCCTCGTAACGTTGTCGCAGCGGACTGGACCGCTTTTGCCGAAGAGACGGACTTAAGCTATCTAGAGATTCGCAACTATGAGAAGTATGAAAACCCGACGAGGAAAATCCTGGACGACTGGCCGTCGAGATGCTCGGACGCTACCGTCGGGAGGCTACTGAATATTCTTGCCAAAGTTGAGAGACAGGACATCGTCGAGGATTTGCGCCCGAGTATCGGTGAGTATAGTGTACAGTAACTGCTGGGTCTTTTTGGTCTCTGTGGCACACTATAAAATGTGCACACGACGAGGGAAACTGTACTGAACAATCGGAATAACTTAAGTAAATCAAAGAGAGCTGGATGTCTGTTTTACAGCGGGTGGAGTATGAGACATCATACTTATCATGTAGATTAATTAAATCGATACTTTATCATTAATTGCACTTAAACACGCAGTAGGTTATTTTCATTAAAAAGTAGCTCCTGTATCTGCGATAATTTATCCAGTTAACATGTAATCCGTTTTAGTTAATAATCTACCAATCAGTATATTTTTGGGGTGTCAACTAGCAAACACAAAATCAAGTTTCACATTGTAGTGTATACATAATAGTTGTGTGTCTGATTGTGTATCATTTTGTATATTGTTGTTGGTGGCACCTCTGTGTGGTGCTGTAACTCATAACAAGGTTTTTTTTATAAATTTAAAGGCACCAAAAGTCATTTTGCTAAACAAAAATAAGAAATGAAGAAATTATCAAATGCTGTATGTGAAATGCAATAAAAGATAAATACAAAGTAAACCCAAACTACATGGAATCGGGTCCTTAACCATCTGCCATGTCTGGTGTCCATGTGCCAAAACTCTTTCACTCGACTTCCTCTCTCACTAAATTTCCAACCACACTGCCTTCTGACTTTGAGGTCAGTGGATCACTGGATGCAGGCAGCCTTGAAAACATTTCCCCAAAGGTTACATCCAGTTTCTTGAGAAAACGGATTCAAAAATTCCAGGGGCCATCCAAATAGAGTTTGTGCTCAGGATGCATGTTCTCCTGAGACCTTGTATGTTATTAAAGGGCCAGCACTCTGTATAGCTCCTGTATGGCCTACCCTCCAAAATATGTATGAGCATCTCACCTGTCCTGTGTGGGGCACTTTGCAAGCATGTAATGGTGCAATCCCTGTGCCATGGTGATAGCTCAGCAATATGGAAGGACCTGGGAGTAGAAGCACTGCATGTTTGGATTGTATTTAGATATTTTGAGCATGGAGATAGAATGCCCCATTGGCACCCCCGATGGAGATATACAAAGCATGGATCATTGGGAGCAGACCCAGGGCAGGCTGGAGGAATTATACAGAATCTGTTTGCTATCCTGGAGGCATTCCCCAGGTGATGTTGAGAGAAACTGCTAAGCAGAGGGTGATCTAGTCAGTGTCTTGGTACTGCAACCCCTCATCAGGAAATGTGGATCATGTTGATGTATACTAGCCTCTGGCAGATACCGCTTTTGTCACACTGGACCATTAAGTAAAATGGTTAATTTTAAATTATGGTTCTTATCTGGCACACCCATGGTTGTGTGCCATTCTTGTGCCCCAGCAGTTCCTGACAAGCCCCTTTTGTGGACAGAATGCATATTTTCTCATAACATATAGCAGAAGTAGACTAGAATGCTACTGTTTCATTTTTTAATAGAAATCATTTTTACAAAGTATGCAAAGTAGGAAGTTAGAAAATGCTAAAATAGAATGTTGATAGTAGCCTGAGACAGCGGCTGTGCTGCCTGAGAAAACAGTAGCATTTTTTTATTTTTGTATTCTGGTTGTCATTGATAAAGAAATGCGAAGAACATAATCAAGGATTTTTGCAGATGATTGGTTAGTGCTGTTGCCTCAAAGGCCCATAGGCCATTTTCTGGCTGTATCTGTGCAAGTGCTTATCAAGATTCTGAAGTTTTACTCCTACATCCTAAAGATGTTATTAATTTAACTGGCAACTTTAAATTTGCCCTTTAAGAGATAAAGAGTGTTTGGAGAAAGTGTGTGTATGAGGAGTGGGTGTATAAATAAATCAATAAAAAAATATTAATTAGAAACTTCCATGTAAAAATCTGAATGGGTGTATCTGTAGGTCGTATTGGAGGGTTTATCTTATTTGTAAAACCTCTTTTTTTATATACGAATGATGGGTAGCAGCTCTGCTCTCTCTTTATCAGTAGGAACTGAAACTTCTTTGTGGTTTTGAGTAGTTGGTTGGAAACATCTACACAGAATGGTTTTGTAGGCCCAGGTGGCAGCACCTGTAGTTTTATCATGAGGGCTGGTTTCCATGTTGTTACTCCAAAATGGACTGTGTGAGTCCAAATATAGATGAAGTAACCATATTTTTAATATATTATCTATTTATTTATTTTGCCTCAACTGTTTTTTTTTATAATTTCCTTTAACAGGCCCCTAGTATAGCTGCCTGGTGATGATTATAAGCTATAAGCTTTAGTGTCCGCAGAACATATAGGAGAAAGGTTGTGTTTGGCAGGGCATATCTAAAATTTCTGTGTATTTCAGAGATTATTGAAATACAGCCATAAAGTGTAGCTTTTTAATTGGCCAACTCATATTTCAAATCAAAATTGTGACATGAAAACAGTTAACACAGCCATCACAGTAATTAACATTTTTGTATAGGTCTGTTATTGGAAGTGTTGTGACATTTTTCATCATGGTTTGGGACAGCAGTCGCTTTGTATAGAACAGAAAGCAGCCCTTTTAAAATCAAAACTGTGGAGACACTTTAGTTTTCCAGACAGAAACATAAAGCCATTAAGATCTATTTTTTTTTTAAATGTGTCATTCCCCTTCCAACTCCTCTTCATATTCCTTCAATCTGATAAAGTTGGCTTAGCTTTTAATATTGTTTTTTTTTGTATCGGTATACTGCTGCTGGATTATGTGAATTTCCCCTTGGGATTAATAAAGTATCTAGCTAGCTAGCTAGCTAAGTCAAGAGCAGGACTACCAGATCTTATACAAGTTTACCCATGAACTTGTGTGCTGACCTTAAGAGTCGCCTGCAAAAATCTGATGAATTTGTCCAAGTGTGTTTGTGTTAAATTGGTTGTTTGCTGCCTGTTGGGGAATGATGACTGTACTTGCCTCCATTGTTATATATTTATATTGCTGTTTTGAAGATATTTTCCATCCTGCCAGCTTCCCACCCACTGATGTGCTTTGGGCATTGAAACTAAAAGGTTTAAATAGAATGTCTTGATGCTGATTTTTTTAATTGATCTGATTGGTTAGGTAGCTGCCATTTTATTTTCTTAATTTAAGAAATTCTGAAATATTTATATACATTTTACATTACATTTACTTATTTGGCTTATTCAAGGTGACTTACAACATTTATGGTACAGTTGGTTACATTTCTTTTTGGTTTCTATTTGGAGCACAGGCAGGTCAAGTGACTTGCTGAGGGTCACACAGTGTCAGTAGCAGGATTTGAACCCACAACCTCAGGGTTTGAAGTCTTAACCACTTCAAATGTTTAGTTTTCATTTATTTTCTGTTTAATTTAACTGTTTCCATAGAGTTTGGTAGTGTAATTGTAATCAAATGTTTACAACATTGTATGCTAAGGTGGAGTTCTTAACTTCACTGCCTTTTTCACTCGCCTGTGCATTTCTCAGAAACATTTCTTAAAGAGTAGACGAGTGAAAGTGGCAGTGAAGTAATAACTCCAATTTAGCATGCAATACTGTTTTTGCCAGTGTCTGCTGTGCTCATTGCTTATCATCAGCATTTGGATACAGTTACATTAAAAAGGAAATGGTAAAAGGTACGCAGTCATTTAAGGCAGCATTGAGATCAATCAAAAATAAGAGTGAAACACTGACTGTGAAACTGGTTGGAATAAAAACCTACAGCCATGGGGGGATCCCCTGGACTGACATCGAAAACCACTGTTCTCTAAGCATGCTGCATTCTCTGATGCTGGGCAGCTACCTTGCTGTCTTTTTATTGGCAGAAACTGAAACAGTTTGTGGTTTTGAGTAGTTGTGGACCCAGGTGGCAACTCCTGTATATTTTATCATGAGAAGATTAAATAATGCAATTAGAATTTCCTTTTTGTTTTAGAAGAATGAATGAATATTTTATTTAAAATTTTTAGATGCCTTATTGTCATGCAGAATAAACATTGTAATCTCATTGATTATTCACATCAGACTCTCTCTCTCTCAATGGGAGGGGTGGATTATTCTTTTATGTCTCTTAAAAGATATGATCAAGAGAAAAATATACAAACTACACCATGATAGATTAGTAAACATCTGGTTAGAATTTCTGTCTAAGTATCAGCCATTTGCCTTTCACCTTTGCTAATTGGGGCCAGCAGAGCACTAACTAAGCTGTGTTCATGCCAGTTTGGGTGCCATGTGGTATGCCAGCTCATGGGTTGTTTTCTCAATGGTCCAAATCACTGTCCTCAATCTGCAATCAAATCACTCTTAATGAAGAGTATCACTGAAAAGTTGTAAGAAACAAATACTGCATTAATCAATAAAAAAAACTATATCTCTCTATTATGATAAAGAAAATCTTGGGAGACGACATGACATTTTGAGAGACTTTTTGGAATGAAGTCCCATGAGACTGAGACTTTTAACATGAGATTCTTTCAAGTCATGCTCTACTTGCAATCATTTTCAAACAAGACCACAGTCATCTAACCTCTCAGTTGTGTGAAAGCATTTGTCAAGACACACTTCCTGCACTCTCGGCTCATATAATTTTTTTCAGGACAATAATTGTATACGTTCTAGATGACACATTAACGACTAAGTGAAGAAGAAAGAGCATGGACAAACATTCGAAAAAGTTGGTTTATTTATTAGAGAGAAAGAAACAATATTCACTCATGGGCAGTTATACTTTGTCACGATGTTAAGTCCAAACACAGAATCAAAATTCAGTGTGATCTTGAAGAAAAGTTAATTCGAAATATTGTTTTTACTGAAGTTTTAAAGTAAAAGTGAAAATAATGCATATGCAACAATTCCCATGAAAATAACCATCTCTTTAAATTGTATATCCCGTAAACCAAATCCGGGGGTGGGTTAGTAAAATGAGCAGGGGGCAGCGGCCCATAGTAAATGGGGGGCGGGAGTGACAATCATTCCAAAACCGGATACAGTTTGAAGAGTATTATCCAGTTGCTGCTTAGTAAATTACTAACTGCTGTTAGCTTTATGTGCCCACTGTCCTAAAAATGTTAAATATCACACAGACATTTTTTTGTCCCCACTTCCTTTTAATGCTTTATTTTTTTTAATTCAGGAAGTGTAGCACAAAATTTAACAGTTGTGTAAAAACGCAAATATTCACATGCAGCTGTAGTAATGGATAATTATTAGACAACATGTTTATAATTACTCTGCTTTAATATGTATTTAATTTTTACTTATTTTTCCAGACAGTGAGTTGAAAGGAGTCATTGACTATCCTGGAAGCATTTTTTATAGTGCCAGAACCCCACCATTGATTTTGGACCCATTCATCACAGAACACATACATACATACATACATATAGTTTGCATTAATTACTGCCTTGCACAATTTCAGTATAGCAAATGTATCCTTACCTTGAGAAAATAATACCAAGAATGTTTCATAAAATGTATTATTTCCAGTTTGCTTTCATAGTGACAAGTATGCCTCAGAAAGGTAGAATGCATGTTTTCTTAAATTGCAACCTTTGATACTTCACAGTGGAAGTATAGGTAAGTTTTAATGCTTTTTTTTTCACACTTAGGACCGTGATAACCATTGGCTCCATTGTAAAATGCAAGAGCAGATTAGTTATTTAAAAAAAAAAAAAAATCATGTGGCAAATGAATATATACCATGATTATGAAAAATATAGAACTTATTTTTTAGTGATAATCAGCAGTAGTTACATTTTCTGGAAAAAGCTGACCATAGGCAATGATGTTGAAAAAATGCATGTTGTCTTACAGAAAAAGATTGCATGAAGTATCTTACCAGGAGGCCACCGAGCGAAAAGCCAGTTCAAGTATATGAAGTTGATAGCTGTTTTCCAAGGACGCCAGAGAATAATGGAATTACAATCCTTGATGACCCACTGGGTAAGTACTGAATTCCTTAACAGCTGATAAAGTTATCAGAAGTGTTTTTTTTTTATGAATAATGTTAAACAAAAACGAAGTGAATTGAGTTAAATGTCTTAAGGAAATGTGTTTATTCATGCAGTAGATACTTCTATAACTGTATTATCATTGGATGAGTGGGATTGCCGCGCTCATTATGGATTGACCTACTTTGATGCACCCTAAGCTTTATACACACACACATAGAAAGACTCTGGCGTGCTAACATTTAAGCAGTGACTGTGAGTGGCGCCTGCTGCATCACCTATCACTCCTCAGTACTAGACTTGGAGACCCACTAGTTTTGGTTTCAAGTGACAAGACCTGTATCTAAGTGTGAAAGGTGATATAGCTTGGTTATTGCTTCTTAGTAATGCTGCGCTACTCCTTACTGTGAAACACACTACTGGAAGTGTCCCTCCTCAATCGCTATGCCTGTGGGAAAGTAGTGGCAATCTGAGGTAATCATGGAGCAAGTGCTGTCGGTAATCACCCAAGATTTTCAAAGTATATAAATTTAAAACAAAGCAATTTGTAATAAAATAGGATAATAGTAAAAACTCCCACACTCATGTATATTATATGCTGTTATGTGGCATTTCTTGACTCGGAAGTCAACCTGATGCCTAAATTGTGTCTTCAGTGCCCCAGTAGATGGTTCTCTCCTTCACTCTTGGGTGGTCCATCCTTAATTCTAAAAACGGCACGTGGTTCTGGACTCTGTGATGTTACATGCAAATAATTGGCTAACTACTCTGATGTTGGACAGCTTGTCCCCGGAGCTTCAATCACAAAAGTTTGTGCAAAACAATTTATTTTGTCAAGGGTGTTTGTCTATACAGTATCCACTTCCCTTGGCATTTGAGTTGTAGACTAAGAAGTCATTCTTACCTAAGATTTAAAAATTAGTTATATACTGAGTTGAAATAAAAAGAAAATATTGTCAATTTAGACAAAATGCATAAGATGATAAACTAGTCTAGAAGACAGAAGATTCTCACAGTGTTGCTCTGTGTGAAACATCTGTGAATTAAGTTCCATATTTATATGTAAAAAAACAGTACAGAGTTCAATTACAGTTCACCATAGATCATCTGCAGCTAAAATCAGTCCACTGTAGTTTTTAAGAAAAATGTCTGCAGTCACAAAGTAGTGATTTTTGTCTCCTCAATATGATTACACACGTAGCCTACATTTCACTGAACATAACAGATGAAATGAACTACCATACTGCCAGTTAAAAAATAAATTCATTCAGTTTTTATCAAAAGCATGTAGGAATAAAATGTTTTGGTTCATAAATAATAATATGCAGTTGCAGGCACAGCCATAATTATTCACTAAATTATTTCATGTTTGACTAAAAATTGAACAAAAATATCCTTTAATTTTCCTTTCTCGTTTTCCAGTGTTTTCTGGGTAATCTAGGTAGTGCACGGCATAGTCAAGGTTTCCCCAAGACCTTTCTTATTAAAATTTTTTTTTTTCTGAGCCATAATATACAACATTTTAAATATTTTTTTCCAGAATGCAGAAATGCTTTAAACTATAAACTAGGTTCAGAACTAGATTTGGGTAACAGATGTACTAATCAAATGCCAGTCTAATACTATTATGTTGGAATGTTTAGCTCTGCTAATTACATTTTGGTATTTTATGTAAAAAAAAAAACAAAAACTGAGTTTTTTTTTCAGTATTTAAGGACATATTACAATATAAAATCCTGGCTATGTGTTTTAATGCTTCCTGCTGTTGTAGGGTCTAGACCTTGTGAATTGCATTCACAAGTGGGTGTGAGAATGTTATGCCTGTTGAACATTTCTACTATTAATGGGCAGGATAAATGATGTTTTAATTCAGTATATTTCTTTTGTAGGAAATATTCCAGAAACATTTGATGCATTTATCTGCTATTGCCAAAATGATATTGAATTTGTCCATGAAATGATCAGGCAGTTGGAACAAACCCAGTACAAGCTGAAACTTTGTGTGTTTGACCGTGATGTCCTTCCAGGCACCTGCGTGTGGACCATCTCCAGTGAACTTATTGAAAACAGGTCAGATTTGTATGCCTTTGTTAAAATTCAATAAACACAAATGGGTTAATCTGTAAATATCTGGGTTCACTAGAATGAAAAAGTTAATTTACTGTTATAATAAATGAATATTTGGCAAATGACTGTTACCCATGTGACTTACAAGATCAGAACATACATATTTTATTATTATTTTTTTTAACAACTGGATAACAGATAAGTTTAGTGAGTTGGCCAAAGTTCTGTAGTCGGGAGAGAGAGAGAGAGAGGCAAATGTCAACCCCTCTGATTTATATTGCTGTTCCCTAGCCACAACATCAGATTGTTTACTTGTGAATAGAAAGGAAGAAATGCTCAATTTATAAAGCAGAGGTATAGTATAGCTGGGCTGTTCCTATTTCAATGTTTACAATCTTATGCAGTAAAGTGGTTCTGTCTTTTTTGTTGGATGGAACTCTGTTTTAATCAGTTCAGTGGATTTTAAGAGTCATGCTTAACTGAGTTGATACAATATCAGTGTCACAGTTTCTTTCTCTTTCTTCAAATATTGTTTTAGTCAGAAGTTACCATAGTAGAGTTATCTACCTTCTAGCACTTAAGTTGCTGTAGACCCACACATTGTTCTGCGGTGGTATTATATATTTATTTTTCATTGGTGTTTCTATACTACAGCAGCTTAGAGTCCTAACATTAGTGTGGTTTTACCTCATCACTTCAGACAAAAGAATACCATGGGGTATCAAACTTGCATCAAATGTTAGTTGTTTGTGCATCAGTAAAAAATAGTGGAGAAGATAAAATGTAGGTTTCAGGATTGCAGGAAATTCACATAATGTTAACTGGAATTGTGCAAGTACAATCTGAATAAAATGCAAGTCTTAGTGTGAAAACAACCAGAAAATTCCTGAAGCTGGTATGATACATCCTACATCTTGTTGTAAATGTAGATGCTGTAGTGTTGTAGTCACCTCATTATATGTCCAGATCAACTTTACAGAACCATTGTAAGGGTGTGGGAGTGTTTAAAGTCCCCTGCAACTGTCTGGGTATCTTGGATGGCTAACATTATTTAGCTTGCGATCTAGTGCACAGATCAGATAGCTGGATGTGAGAGAATAACATGGTGCACAGATGCTGCAGCTGTAGGTTAGAGTTGTTTCAGGCAATGACCTCACAGCCAGTAGGTGTTTTGGAATTTATGGATGATACACTTGAATGTGAAAATATATACTGTATATATTTTTTTGTATCCTTATGCTGCAGCCTCATCTTGTATAAATACAATTTAGGCTCAATAGTGTGTTATAACAAATTTAGGTGTTAATATAGCTTCTTTAGGTCTGACTCTTTTTGATAGTTTTGGCAAAAAGAAATGAAAAGACAGTCTATAGCTGTTGTAGGGATATAACCCTGTTTCCTTTCAAAATGTCCCAGGTTTATCTGCACTATAAATTATCAGAGTATAAAAAGAACCAAATAAATAGATGCACAACATACATCAGAGATTAGAATTGTATGTGACGCATGTGTACCATGTCTCACAGAAAGGCAACATTAGAAAGATATATACTGTATACATTCTTGCTTTGCTTCCAACATTTGAATGGATTTACTCCTGGCATTTGCCTCCATTAAGGTTAAAATGTATATGGTGCATGTAGCCAGTCTTCTACATGATATAGGTAATGGCTGTCTACAATATTCAATATTAGATCTATACTATTTAAAGGCAAAGCCCTCACTCACTCACTCACTCACTCATCACTAAATCTCCAACTTCCCTTGTGGGTGGAAGGCTGAAATTTGGCAGGTTCATTCCTTACAGCTTCCTTACAAAAGTTGGGCATGTTTTATATCGAAATTCTACGCGTAATGGTCATAACTGGAAGCAGTTTTTCTCCATTTACTGTAATGGAGATGAGCTTCAACGCCGTGGGGCGGAGTTTCGTGTGACATCATCATGCCTCCCACGTAATCACGCAGTACATAGAAAACAAGGAAGACCTCAAAAAAGCGCTGAAGAAAACATGCATTATATAATTGAGAAGGCAGCGAAACAATAAGAAGCGAAGCGAAAGTGACATATACAACCATATTCATGAGTTCTGCTACTTCGGAAACAAAGCACGATGTAAACCTACACTTTAAATTAAGTTCATAGACAGGCTGCCGCTGGCGTTTGTAATTTAGTGCCTGCCCATATAAGGCCGTCCGTCAGCGCAATCCAATAGCAAACTGCCACGGGTAAATATTCACGGGTGAAGGACTGTGCTTATGGAGAGGAAGATGAGATGGTCAGGGTGGTGTTTGACACAAACTCAGCGAAACTGCGAGAGAAAGTTTTAAGTGCCAGGACTAAGGTAACATTAAATACAGCCATGGACATAGCACAAGATGGCACCAGCACAGCTGGGAACCTTCGATGCATGTACACCGAGTGGCTCACGGAACTGACGCAGTGCACAGATAAAAAGCAACAGTTCCAAAGAGCGCTGAACAAAACCGAATTACACAATTGAAAAGGCAGCAAAAATATGAAGCGCCATACATACAAGCATATTCATAAATCCAACTACTGCGGAAACAAAGCACACGTTGGAAAAGTCAATGTCCCGCTAAAGGAAGACAGTGTAAAAACCCGTGCATGCAGTGTGTCAGGTCTCAGATAAAGAAGAAGACGAGCTGTTTATTGATGCAGTAAGAAACGAATCGATGAATGAAACCTGTCATCTTTACAACGATTGACAAACACGGAATGTAACTTGAACACAACACATCCTACAAATACAACCTGATTGAAAGAAATAATGATAATCAAATCCTTGATGACAGCAACACTCAGTAACACTCACAAAACAAATACTGTATATTGACAGTCATGTTACGTTATTTTTAAAATGTTCCCTTTTCTTTTCTAGCTTTTTAACACACTACTTCTCGCTGCGATACGCTGGTATATATATATGTATATATATATCCCGATCTACATACTCGAATAATGGATACTTTATTCGCCATCAATGATTGTTTTGGTAAAGCCATACTCAGTGTATTCATTAGATGAACGGTAAAAAGTAAGGCAGGGAGGATGACTTATTGAGGCATGCAGGCTGTAGTGCGCCAACTCTATCTGAATTGCGCGATCACATTTGAAAAATATATCTTTTCAAGTTCTATTTAGTCCATATGTGTCAAACTCAAGGGCGGGCCACATCCGCCCGGCGTAATTATATCCGCCCGAGATCATTTTATATACTGTATTATTGTTATTAATGGCCCGGTATATGAAGCGCTGGTAACACAATAAACTACAGATCCCATAATGCAGCGCTTCAGCTGCCTTGCTAACACTTACCGTTAATCAAGTCTAGCTTATGATGCTGCAAGTTATTGCGGCTAGCTCACACGATGCTGAAGAGAAAAGTTGATTCTGAAAATAGAGCCTTTAAAAACCGATGGGAGGCTGAGTATATGTTTACTGAACCCGTGTGTCTCATTTGTGGAGCTAATGTGGCTGTAATTACAGAATTTAATCTAAGACGGCACTATGAGACAAAACATCAGGGTAACCTGAATGCAATGCAGAAGATACAGAAAGCAGAAGAATTAAATAAGAATCTTGACACTTCAGCGGACGTTTTTACCCGTGCACAATCACAAAGTGATTTCAAGTGAAGCTGCTTTTATGGGAGACACAAATGCACCAGTGCAATTTGCCCCACTTTCCCTGTTGCCAAGTAATCTTAAACCAAGTCGTCACTATGGTGTTCCCAAATACGCACTTTGCTGATAAACTGAGCGCACTGAGTTTGCACGGCGCTTTGGTGACTTTGAAGAACAAAAAAAGTCCGTCTACATGCGGCTCGAACCTTGTGCATGTTTGGTACCACATATCTGTGTGAGAAGCTCTTCTCAGTGATAAAGAATAACAAAACAGCACACAGGAGTCGCCTCACTGATGAGCACCTGCAATCCATCCTGAGAATCTCCACAACACAGAACCTCACACCAAACAGAAACAAACTTGTTGCCAAAAAAAGATGCCAGGCGTCCAGCTCTAAAATGACATATGAGCAAAGACAACTGAATGATTTGATTTGTTATTGCTGAAAGGAACACATTTTATTTATATTTCTAGGTTTTGTTATGCAGCATGTTCATATTTGAATATATATATATATGACAGCAACACTCATCACTCACAACAGTGACAAAACAATTACATTGACAATCATGTTATGTTATTTTCAAAATGTTTCCTTTTCTTTTTCATTGCTTCTTTAACACACTACTTCTCCGCTGCGAAGCGCAGGTATTTTGCTAGTAGTGGATAAAACAACAAGAAATAATTTCTCCAAACCTGGTCAATGAAAATGTTGTGAAAACTGAAAATTAAAGAACACCTCCTTACCATTTTCTTTTGACCAGTTACAATTATGAGTCTAGGATTTTGTTACTCAGTGTTTCTGCTAGTTTGAAGAGTGTGGCATTGTTACTCCATTAATGCATTGTTTGCACCAGTGTTGTCCAGTTTAGAGTTGCTGGGCCGAAGTCTATCTTGGCTACATAGGGCACTAGGCAGAAAATAATCGAGTGTTGGTTCATTACATGACTGTGATAAAGTGAGGTCCGCGGCTAGTTGGCACTTGCATCTTTGTGTGGGGGAGGGTGGTAGCATGGCAAGAGGGGCTCCTGTGCATGACGCAAGAGCAGATGGCCCTGCACTTAGTGCACAGGTGCAGGATCACCCACAACCCTATTTGAGGATGGGAGCTGCTGATTGCCACAGCTGTGCCACGTCCCCGCTTTAAAAGGGAAGCGCAAGTGCAGGACGGGGAGGAAAAAAACAAAGGCAGATCAGAGGAAAACAGACTTTCAAGTGACGAACAGAAGAAGGAGGTTGAAAGGGAAATGGAAGGCATGAAGTGAGAGAGAGAGAGAGGGGGCGTGCGCCCGAGCTTATGGAGGGAGGAAGGTGGTTGAGAGTGAGCCACAGGCCCATGGGAAATGGAGGCATTGATAGGGGCACTCCTAATGAGCACTTTAGGAGTAGGAATGACCTGAGTCATGGCATCTCCCTGCAAGGGCTGAAGGTGAGCCGTAGGAGAAACGTGTGTGGCTTGTCAGGTTGCCCAGCAGATGCAGAAGGAAGGGTGTCGGGGAACGGAACCCAGTTAAGAAAGTTGACTGCACCTGTTGCCAGGCGTCTCCTAACACAGCATGGTCCAAATAGGATAATTGGAGGAGATGCCAGTTTCTAAAGTGAAGCATTGGGGCTCGCTGTTTTTATAGACTGTCTCTGGCTTTTAACCTCTTCATTTTAATGGATTTATTTATTTGCATTTTTAATCTCCACTGGTAACTTTTACTTTTTATGGATTATTTATTTATGGAACATTTTGAAAAACTGTACTTCAGGAACACTGTTAGAATTTTGTTTTACTAAAAGCACTGTTCACTCTTTCACCATCCCCTTGCTTGGTGTGTTTGTCCTCATCTGTCACACTCGACCGATTATGTTATCGACAGTGTGAGGTTCAAGAGGCTCTCAAAATGGCAGAGGGAGCATGGAGCCAACCCACACTGTCACAATGACACACTCATGTACTCATACATGGATTATTAACCTATTGTACTCATACATGGATTATTAACACATAGATATATAGCATATTTACGAGGTAAAAGGAAAGCTGAGGTACGTGTAGAAAAGGGAAGAACATCGAGGGCAGGACTGGAACACAGGACTCTGGAGCTGTGGGCACAAATCAGCACTGTCTTTGGATTGTGAGAGGAAGACATCAAACAGAATCATTTGCACTTTTTACATGAACAGCTAAACTCCTGCAACCTGTGACTACCCATCTTACTATTTTGATGCATTTATAAAGTGTATTACAATGGGCAGTGTTTTTGATTTTTTGTTTTTTGTCTTTTTTTTTTTTGCTATGTAGATGCAAGAGAATGGTAGTAGTAATATCAGATGACTACTTAGAGAGTGAAGAATGTGACTTTCAAACCAAATTTGCACTGAGTCTCAGTCCTGGTAAGAATATTTAACATTGATTATTATAGGTATTTGTTTTATTATTAATGTTACATGAATTTAACAAAGTAATGTATCTACTTTATCACTCCTTTCAACAGGAAATGCTGAGCTAGGTTATTTTGCTTGTAACAGGAAGCATACTTGACCACTTTAAAATCGTTAACTTTCTACGATGTTAATCTAAGAGTGATAAGCAAAAGCTGCCTTTTATATTTTATCTCTTTAAATTAGGTGATTCTGTGCTGAAAATATCAGAAAAAGAGAATAGAGTAAGGAGCCTGAATAACTGCTTTATTTTTGAAGAAAAGAAGCTATTTGACACTGACTGCATTTTTATTTTATTTTTTTATTTTGATGGTGTAAGTCACTAATTCTAGGGTTCCCCATTGTAAAATGTTAGTGTTTAAGTGCAATTTCATGTTTTTTGTAAATGTACTTGGCCAGTAAAGTAGTTCAGTTCCATCCATCCATTCCATTGATTTCTGCGTTTGGGATGTTTTAACATGAATAAATAATATAGATTTATAGAAATATATGAAGATGACGATATATAACCTTTGTCAAATTTTTTTTTTATGTGTGACATGACAGGGGCACGCTCAAAACGACTCATCCCCGTGAAGTACAAGACTATGAAGAAAAAGTTTCCGAATATCCTGCGTTTCTTGACGCTGTGTGACTACACAAATCCTTGTACCAAGTCGTGGTTCTGGGGCAGGCTAGCCAAAGCTCTGTCCCTTCCCTAAGGCCTCTGCTGATTTTTCTTTTCTCTCCCTTCAAATTGCATTGAAAAATATATGGTAAGAAAGGTATTTAGCATATGTTTGTGGAGAGCAGGCATAGAGAGTTCTCACGGTGAAAACAGCATCATGACTACTTGTGGACATTTTTTTACGAAAATGTTTTTATCATGAAAATGAGTTTTGTAAATACTGAAGCATTTTTTTTTCCTATGCTGCCATTGCTTTTGTTAAATTCTACACACAACGTGCCTTCATACACAAAAAGGGGCATCTGAAACATTGTGTTTAGTGTTGCATAATTTTGGCATAAGAGAAACAAATGAAGTATTTTCTTGATTCAGCTGGTGTGTGCATACCATCCAGTGTACATAAAGAAATGTGACTGGGAAATGACTTGACGACTGGTCTGACTTTGTGTAAGGAGGAACTGGACTGGTCAGCAATCAGATGTGTGCAACACTTCAAATGTGTTACAATGATTAGACAAAGTCAGAATGCCAAAGGGGGCATTCAATTGCTTATGTCAACGTCTGTCTCCAAGACTCTCTTGGAAAAATATGTGCTTATGACTCACAATTTTTATCAGAAAACATCTAGCAGAAGAGCTGCACTCACTTGCAACAAGCACAGTGCAACATTTTTGGCATCTGCAATTTGACTGTTACTCTACAAAAAATACAAGGTTGGACCACATCTGTCTGCCCAAGGAGGTGATCTATGGGATGTTTAGTTGGAGAATGTAAATTTACAGACTTTTCTGATTTAGGTGTTCAAACACATGTAACATATGTCTGTATCAGATTTAGTATCACATATTAAAGTATAAATGTTTGATTCCATGTGTTTTTTTGGTCATTCACACATACCATATATACTCATGTTTAAGTTCTCCCGCACACAAGTCGGGGCTTGATTTTTACTGTATAATTTCTGGTATTTTTATAATGTCAGTCGTATACAAGTCAAATGTGGAAAACTCACGCTATTGGTCTAAGAGATCATGACATGCTAACACCCACCTGAGAGAGTAACCACTGGGCACACGGCCTTTTTTTCTATGTATTGTGTCTATGTGACCACACGGTAATACCTGAACTATTCTGAAGCGATGCTTGCAGTGTTTTATGTTCATTGTATCTCACATCTCATAAACATTTATCGTAACAGCATCCCTTATCTATGATGGAGCGTTCAATCGGAAGAAAATATGAAGCTGGTTTTAAATTAAAAGTCGTTGAAGTGGCGAAAGAAATTGGTAACTGCACTGTTGCAACAAAATTCAAAACTTCTGAGGAACTTGCGAAATTAGAGGAGGCAAGAAGATGTTAAAAAAAAAAGTTTTAAATGTCATATTTTTGAACGGGCGTATAAGTCGGGGTCTGATTTTTATGATCGATTTTTCGGGTTTCAAGACTCGACTTATACGTGAATATATACGGTAAAAAATTTAATCTGTGTAACATATGAATGAATTAACTGCAATTGAGCTGCAGTATGAACATAGCCTGGCTTTCTTTTCTGTTTTCTTTTTTGAGCTTGGGAATAACCTTTAATTTGTTTATCCCTACACCTTGGTACATGCGTTTGTATAATCATTGTGTTTTTTATTCATTTTTTTTGTTTATTTCTTTTGTTTCCTTTTAAAGTAAAAGTTGTATACAATAAATGAGAATCCAGTACACACTTGACCTGCATAATGGTCATAAATAAATCTGAAAACAGACTATTTGTTATATAGTGAGTTGCTTTTCTGGTACCACTGTATCTTTGGCTAGAGTTACAATCTTTATCTGTCTGGCCGGACTCTGGTTATGTATTCCAAAATTTTCATCTTACTTGGCCCCAGAGGCCACTCACCTTTCCACCCCAGGGCTCTAGACTAACTTTTTGCAGTGGTGTGCCTAACTTTTTTTCTTAGGTGCACCCAAATTTTCAACTGCATCACATTTAACACCACAGTTTTACAAGTTCACTTTATTTATTTGTTTTTTTTTTTTTTAAATCGCTGTCCATATAGGCGATATTGACTTGTAAATGATTAACTAACAATCTGGTCAATATAAAGTTCTTTATTTGAAGGCAAGCACAATTCTACAAGAAAGGTAACGTACTGAAAAAGTGTTGGTGCTTAAAGTGCTTTACTGAGCTGAAATTTAAACTTAAAAAATCTCAAGATAAATTAACTAAAAAGAAAATCTAAATTAAGCGTTTTAAGGCCTTCAAACTGAACATCTCATGGCTCAATGTCTTATGGACTATCCTCCATTGCAGTCACATGCCCCTCGGATGGCCAAATCCTGTAGTTTGGCCTTCTTGATCTTTGGCCTTCTTGATCTTTGGCCTTGACTAAACCAGCTGGCCACACTCTCTAGCATCAAAATCTTCCAGACTTGGGCATGAGCATGCTCGACCTCAATGTGTCCAATAAGTATATTCACCGGTCTTCCTCTCCGCAAGATACGACCGTACACAATGACGCATTCCTTTGTGGCGATATCTGTGTCTCCGTCGATCAGGAATGCCATTTACGCACTGTTCGCAATTTGCACAGACGTCTTTTTTTCAATGTATCTGTGATGACTCCTATAAATTGGGCGCACGGGACATCATTGCTGTACGTCGGGTTTACGTTCAAGCCATCTTTCTTCATAAGAATTATTTCGGACTTGAATTTAGTGAAGGGAAGTTCTTCTTTTGCAATATTGTAGGCAACGTTAAACTTAATTATCATCTCGGCCTCGTCTGATGATCTGTTTGCTGCTGCCTGCCGCTGAAAGGCAGCGGGGAGAGGGGACACTTGAGCAGTGCATTTATCGCGGCATGTAATGTGTTTTATAGATGCATTGTGCTTTTTCAGCGTTTCAATTCTAAATGTATTAGAACCAGTCACAAATGCACTACTGCCGGCCATGGTCTTCCCACACTCTTTACAGTAAATACAGTGCATTATATTATCGGCTTTACTGTATCTTAGCCAGTGAAACTGGTCAAGCCACTCTTTTCGAAATGAATACACTTTACCCATTTTAATTTCAGTGGGCTCGGACTCAATCGTTTGTGGCTCATTATCTAATGCCGTCTCCGGACCAGGGCTTGCTATAACTTAGGAGGTTGGTGGCTCCGTGTCAGAGCATTGGTTATGATTTTCAGACAGATCAGGCCCTAACTTAACATTCTTAACGAAAAAGCTGTCAATCGTTCTTTTCATCTTCTCTCATAATCCGCGGCTACATCCACTGTTTACCTGATGGGCTACTCATCTCTCTCTGTCTGACTGCATCACATGCATTTTCAAACGTACACGCACGTACAGGAATATCTGGACCACGGCCAATCGGCGGCGGGATCCCCTTCACTATCTCTAATTGGTTTAGACCACAATATGGGCCTAATGTGTGTCTGTTGTTAAACAACAGGGAGACTTTAAGAGTCACGGAGTTTCGTTTTTTTTCCCCCTCGAACGGCTGGTCGCACCGGTGCAACCTTTGATTTTTTTTAGTCGCACCATTGAGAAATTAGGTCGCACGTGCGACCAAATTGGTCGCACTCTAGAGCCCTGCTCCCCATGGGCATTTTAAAGTTTTATTGACCCCGGATTTACTTGTAAACCACATGTTGGAGTCAGTAACACTTTCAGGCCAGACGTCTGTCAATGGTTTTGGATAGTGACGTGTCAGTGACTAGGCAAACAAAAGATAATTTTGTGAAAAAATAACTTCAGCTTAAAAATACCAATTGTAGTATATATCATGTTGCCAGGTAAAAGTGTGTTCATAAGTGAATTGTTACATTAATAAAAGGTTGGGCCAGTTCTTGATGATTAAAATGGGGTCTTAATCACATATTAATCAGATTACTAGGACAGCATTTTTCAACTTAAGAAATTCTAGCTAAAGTTAGACCTCTTATATCATTGAAATATGCTGAGAAATTAGTTCACGCGTTTGTTTTCAGTCGACTAGATTACTGTAACGCACTCCTCTCAGGACTACCCAAAAAAGACTTAAATCGATTACGAGTGCAGAATGCAGCTGCTAGAATCTTAACTAGGAAAAGAAAATCCGAGCACATCTCTCCAGTTTTGATGTCACTACACTGGTTACCTGTGTCATTTAGAATTGACTTTAAAATCCTGCTTATGGTTTACAAAGCCTTAAATAATCTTGTTCCATTTTATATTTCGGAATGTCTGACATCTTATATTTCAAATCGTAACCTTAGATCTTCAACTGAGTGTCTCCTTATAATTCCAAAAGCTAAACTTAAAAGAAGTGGTGAGGCGGCCTTCTGCTGTTATGCACCTAAAATCTGGAATAGCCTGCCAATAGGAATTCGCCAGGCAAATACAGTAGAGCACTTTAAAACACTGCTGAAAACACATTACTTTAACATGGCTTTCTCATAACTTCATTTTAATTTAATCCTGATGCTCTGTATATTCAATTAATATTCATGGTATTCATATTCAAAATCCATACTGGCCCCTACTTTCTCTTCCGTTCTTTTTCCGGTTTTCTCGGGTGGCGATCTGCGCCACCACCACCTAATCAAAGCACCGTGATGTCCTTACATTGCTAGATTAAAGGCCAGAAGTCCACATGACTGTCATCATCAAATTCTTCCATGAGAATACCAGGAGGACTGATTGAGGTCATTTATGGTAGGTAGAATGCCTAGAGGGGGCTGGGCGGTCTCGTGGTCTTGGGACCCCTGCAGATTTTATTTTTTTCTCCAGCCGTCTGGAGTTTTTTTATGTCCTCTCTGGCCATCAGACCTTAATTTTATTCTATGTTAATTAGTGTTCCCTTATTTGAATTCTTATTTATTTTGTCTTTTTTCTCTTCATCATGTAAAGCACTTTTAGCTACATAATTTGTCCGAAAATGTGCTATATAAATAAATATTGTTGTATGGGGCATTTTTCCAATCATTTAAAAAACCTCTAAATATATTTACTTTGAAGCAGCAAAGGTTTTCATTTCAGAAAACATGCTTTATGATAACAAGGTAAATACATTTTTTTAAACTGATTCTTGCCACTAGTCTTCCTGAGTTAACAACACATTTCTTTCAGTGGTCTGTACACAGACAGCGTCTTGGATGGAGAGTTCAAGTAACAATGACGTAAAGCAGCACCAAACCTCGCATGTCTCTGAAGCTCTTTAGCTTGGTGAAAAATAGAGATGTGTTGTATGAGGAAAGGAAGAAATGATTTACTGGCAAACTGAATACTGTATGGATGAGTGGCTCTCATGTAGGGAGGCCTGGTAGTGCTGCTGCCTCATGGATCTAGCACCCTGGTTTTGAATCTCACGCCTGGTGTTTGCACATCCTCCATCAGTGAATGTGATCTGCAAACACATGCTGTTTAGGTGAATTATCAATTCCAGTTTAGTAACTGGGAGTGTGTATGGGTGTGGGTGGGCAAGTGATTATAAAAATGAAAACTTCCATGTTTAAATCCAAAGAAGAATCTTTCATTGGGCTCAACAAACCCAGAGACTGTATCTATCAAGCACAAGTAAGGTGGCATTAGTAACCTCACAAGATTTTGTATACCGAAAACCCAACAGAGAGTCTGAATATACCACTTCGTGCAAAAGAAAATCATAAAAAAGAACTAAAAAGTAAATGTAAGCATATACGTTCAAAAATCAATAGTTTACCCTTCCATTGCACGCACCCAACACAGTGACTAAAATTACACAGTTAAGGCACTGGGATAACTGCAGCAGTTGTGATCAAAAATCCACTGCTGTCACATTTTATTATATTACAAAAGAGTAATTTTTTTTACTGTATTCCACTATATAATGTATTATGAAAAACACTTGTTTATTAAACATGTATATACATATACTGAACATATATACATCATCTATTCAGACACATTTGCTCCATGGCATGATTCAAAACATCCATCCATCCATGTTCTAACCCGCTGAATCCGAATACAGGGTCACGGGGGTCTGCTGGAGCCAATCCCCAGGGTCACGGGGGTCTGCTGGAGCCAATCCCCAGGGTCACGGGGGTCTGCTGGAGCCAATCCCCAGGGTCACGGGGGTCTGCTGGAGCCAATCCCCAGGGTCACAGGGGTCTGCTGGAGCCAATCCCAGTGACCCTGTATTCGGATTCAGCGGGTTAGAAAATGGATGGATGGATGTTTTGAATCATGCCATGGAGCAAATGTGTCTGAATAGATGCCAACTATGCCATAAGGTCTTGAATCTCTCTCAGCAGAAACAGCAATTACAACACAAAGGAAATGAGTTGTAAAACAAACCCTGAGGAGAGAAAGGCTGCCACAAAGGAAGGAAGGCAGTGAGGTGAAGAGCACAGCTGAGCTTCATTTAATAAAGCAGAATCTCACAAAATGTTTATATATATATTTTTTTTTTCAAAAATGAGATGGATATGCTGTTTCATAATCTTCATACAATCTCAAGATGCATAGCAATACTCTAAAACATTCTTATCTAGAAAATGAACATATTCCATAAATTTGAAGGTTTTTATCACATTTGTACTGATGCTCCACAAATCCCATTTTAAACAAGAAAAGTAAAGTTTTTTCTTTCATTTAGAAAAAAAATATTGTAAATAATGTATACAATTATTGTGGGGAAAAAATAACTGAGTTAAATAATACTGAACTTATCCTTTAAGTCCCATGATGGAAGAGGAAGTCTGCTGCTGGTGAAGTGCTGTCCTGTTTAATTAAACAAGACATGACTAGATTGTCTACCCTGCACCTTACGTTAACGGAGGACATGACTGTCCTTCCCAAACTGCTCTTCCTATTTCAAAGCATCCCCATATATATTCACAATTCATTTTTTAAGAAATTAGACTCAATCATAGCTTCAAGTATTTGAAATTCGAAACATCCTCACATCCAAAAGGCGACTCTACAACGACATAAAGCAGAATGAGGCATGGCACTACCCCACTTTCTGTTTTATTAGTGGGCGGCAAATATACAAGCTATAAAGACCTGGACATGGACACAAATTGATGAATATCCACAAGCCTGGTCTGCAATAGAAATAAAATCTTGCAGTACTTCTTTATATTCCCTGCTTTGTGTCCTTCTTAATACAAAGTACAGTCATTACATTAAAAATCCAATTACCCTTTATTCTCTCAAAATATAGAACCAAATCAGAAAGCACTTTAGGACAGAAAAGCTTTTATCTGTTTAGCCTCTACATAACAACCTTTTTTCACCATTTAGAATATATACACAATTCATTCATCCATCCATTTTCTAACCCGCTGAATCCAGATACAGGGTCACGGGGGTCCGCTGGAGCCAATCCCAGCCAACACAGGAACCAATCCTGGGCAGGGTGCCAACCCACCGCAGGACACACACAAACACACCCACACACCAAGCACACACTAGGGCCAATTTAGAATCACCAATCCACCTAACCTGCATGTCTTTGGACTGTGGGAGGAACCCCGAGCGCCCGGAGGAAACCCACGCAGGCACGGGGAGAACATGCAAACTCCACGCAGGGAGGACCCGGGAAGCGAACCCAGGTCTCCTAACTGCGAGGCAGCAGCGCTACCACTGCGCCACCGTGCCGCCCATACACAATCCAATGTCTAGAAAATGTCGGGGATTACAATAATTTGAGACTTGTGCATAGATAATGTATTTGCATTCTACAAACAATTACACTTCAAATACAACCTTTCATCAATGCAGTTCCTCATCAACACAGTTCCTCCACTACTTTCAGGCTGGAAAGTTTGCTAAACAGAACCTGCCCAATTTTCCTCACCTTCCACCTAGTTCTATTCCAGAAGAATTATTGATCAGTCTTGAATAGTCAGATATCACAGCAACAATTTATAAAAATATTTAAAAGTATATTGGGGAAAGGATCTGTCACTTAATATTACAGAAAAGGAATGGAAGGCAGTGATGCAGAGAATACACTTGAGCTCCATAAGTGCAAAGCATTCAGTCATTCAAATTAAAATCTTTTATCGAGCATATTTATCTCGTTACCAGGGCAAGATTCAACCTATGAAAGTTGCAATCGAGCTCCAGCCTCATTGGGCCACATGTTCTGAGCGTCCACCAAATTAGCAACATTTTGGACAAAAATCTTTGCATGCCTATCAGACTGCCTTGGTGTCACAGTCACTCCTAACCCAGCTGTGTTTGTTGTACTCCCAGACAGCCTTAAATTGGAGGACAAACAAACTGTAATTTCCTTTACTACGCTACTAGCACATAGACTTATCTTGCTCAACTGGAAGAATCCCACCCAACCACTCTTAAGTCAGTGGGTAACCAATGTTCTAACGCTACTTGAAGCTGGAAAGATCAAATTCTCACTCAGTGGATCTGTTCGAAACTTTTTAAAAATATGGCAGGATCGAATTAATAACATTTTAGAATAAGCTTCCATTTCAGGGAAAAGGATACCCTTCTTTTCTTGCTCCTTTTATAGAGTAGCTTCGGTTGCTGGCTTCTCTCTCTCTCTCTCTCTCTTTCGGATGGGGGCTGAATTTTGCTTTGATTTGTTAAATTTGTATTGACTGTATACAATATTATTTGTTTCAAATTAAAATTAACAAAAATATAAAAAAAGAAAAGTGCTGACCTGTGGTGTGTTCACCAGTTGTGTAACGTTAGATTAGTGAAGGGACGGCCGCAAAACCGCACACTCTCAGTGGTTACTAAAACTTCAGTCAACATGTCAGGAAAAAACAAAGAGAATCTGCCTAGGATTCTGTCTTGTTGCTGTTGACACAAATACATCCTAGCGTTGTCAGCAAACAGTAATTTAGCTTGATAATACGGTCCCTTTTAAAAGTATTAGAACAGCGATTTACAATGAAGACATTTGGGTTGGAGATCAACAGATGAACATGAGGCGAGAATTCAGAATTCCAGCTTTAGTTTCCTGGTATTGACTTTTTAGATATATTCCACAATATTGAAGAGAGCACTTTTTGTAGCAGACCACCCAATTTTTTATCTTCTATTTTTATTTTTAAATATTTTTTTGGTAATGCTGTTTGCACTATTAAAGAATGCAGTGCCCATAATTTGACAAATTAAAGGTAAGACAAGATTAACTTAAACATCAAGAAAATGAATATACAGTGTCCTCTATAATGTTTAAGACATCGTTTCCTTGATTAACCCCTCTGCTCCAAAGATTAAAATTACAAATCAAACAATTCAGACGTGATTAAGGTGCACATTGCAGACTTTAGTTTAAAGGTATTCCATACATTTTAGTCATACCATGTAGAAATTATAACAAAGGGAGACACAATGGGCAGTCAGAAAATTGAGAGTACACCTTATGAGAAGGATTTAGGAGTCATAGTGGACTCTACGCTATCAACTTCCCGACAGTGTTCAGAAGCCATTAAGAACGCTAACAGAATGTTAGGTTATATAGTACGATGTGTGTAGTACAAGACCATGGAGGTTATGCTCAAGCTTTATAATGCACTGGTGAGGCCTCATCTTGAGTACTGTGTGCAGTTTTGGTCTCCAGGCTACAAAAAGGACATAGCAGCACTAGAAAAGGTCCAGAGAAGAGCGACTAGGCTGATTCCAGGGCTACGGGGGTTGAATTATGAGGAAAGATTAAAAGAGCTGAGCCTTTACAGTTTAAGAAAAAGAAGATTAAGAGGAGACATGATTGAAGTGTTTAAAATTATGAAAGGAATTAGTACAGTGGATCGAGACTGGTATTTTAAAATGAGTTCATCAAGAACACGGGGACACAGTTGGAAACTTGTTAAGGGTAAATTTCGCACAAACATTAGGAAGTTTTTCTTTACACAAAGAATGATAGACACTTGGAATAAGCTATCAAGTAGTGTGGTAGACAGCAAGACGTTAGGGACTTTCAAAACTCGACTTGATGTTTTCTTGGAAGAAATAAGTGGATAGGACTGGCGAGCTTTGTTGGGCTGAATGGCCTGTTCTCGTCTAGAGTGTTCTAATGTTCTAATCTCCTTGTGACACTGAATCTGGTCCAGTCCTAATAACGAGGCCAAAAACATATAAAGAACATATGGACTCTGCTAACATCCCTGAATATTCGCCTGCCAACTCCTAAATGCAAATCCTTTACAATTTCTGCTGCTTACACATACATTTGTTCTCTGAGACTTTCATCCTGTTCCTCCATTCATGTTGGGCAGGAGAGAGACTGGCAGCCTAGTTGGAATGTTACTAAGGTATACCAGGGGGTATGCATCCTTACAGGTAGAAGGAATTCCTGACAGTATTAGGTGTATACATCCATTAGGTGCTTCAGCTGCTGGTTTGTATTGAACTTCATTTTTGTATTGTTTACCTGGAAATCTTAATTTGGTGTAAGGATTCATGATGGCTCCAGCTCCTCATGACCCTGAAATAGTCTGAGAAGATTTCAAAGCGGATGGGTGCTGTTTCACACAACTTTTTATTTCTTTCACACTTTATCTTCTTTTCAGCAGCTCTTTCACGAATGACAGTTAAGAAAGTTGCCTGCATTTCATGTCTTCCATCCTCCACCTACACGGCTTAACTTGGATTGCCACTCTGCTTCCTCACCCACAATTATGGCCCTCATCTCCCTGCCTTGTCTTTGCTCTTCCTCCATCCATCTGCTTTGTTTGTTCTTCCCAATAATGGACATCTTGTAATTTTGCATTATTCAGATTACCATTAATCCTTTGCTGGCCTTCTTCTTTAAAACATCTGCTTAATCATTTTTAGTATCTCTGTTTTAATTCTCTCTTAATGTTTGTTTTTAATATTTTGTTTTTAGTCCTGCTTCTTTTTTAACTGTACAGCGCTTCGGTCAGTTGTAATGCTGTGCTTTTAAGCGCTCAACAAATAAAATGGTATGGTATGGTATTTGCTTGGCGAACATGTGTCAACAGCAGCAGCTCATCTCAGGTCCCCTGAGGCAGAGCAGGCTCTGAGAGACTGCTTTGGAACAACGGACTGGGATATCTTGCAGGGATCACATAGTGAGAAAATTGAGGAAGTTGTTGACTGCACTACTGACTACATCAACTTCTTTATGGACATTGTAGTTCCAGTAAGAACAGTACGCTGCTATGCTAACAACAAGCCATGGATTACAAGTGACATCAAGGGCCTTTTGAACCAGAAGAAAAGGGCTTTTAAAGGTGGTGATCAGCATGAGCTCAAGCACGTGCAGAAGGAAATCCGAGTCCAGCTCAGGGCAGCGAAGGAGAAGTACAGGAGAATGGAAAGCTGGAGCAGATGTTGCAGAATAACAGTATGAAGGAAGTGTAGGATGGGATGAAGATCATCACTGGCTGCAGCTCGAAGCGGGGTGACACCATCAAGAGAGACATGGAGAAAGCAAACCAGATGAACAACCTCTTTAACAGGTTTGAACACCCTAACCCACTCTCACCTCAGAGTACTGCACCCTCCACCCTTCTGCTGATACCAGCATAGGAAAGAGTTTCCCCCCACCCACAATTACAGCAGTCCAGGTAAGTAGAGAGCAGAGGACACTTCGTGCCAGCAAAGCAGTGGGTCCAGATGGAGTATTGCCACGACTGCTGAAGGCCTGTGCTTTGGAGCTGAAGAGTCCAATACAGCGCATCTTCAACCTGATCCTGGAACAGGGTAGAGTCCAGAGGCTTTGGAAAACATCTTGCATCACCCCAATCCCAAAGGTATCACGTCCTAGTGAGCTGAATGACTTCTGGCCTGTTGATCTGACGTCACATGTGATGAAGACCATGGAGCGGCTGCTGCTTCACCACCTGAGGCCACAGGTCCGCCACGCCCTTGACCCTCTGCAGTTCGCATACCAGGAGAAGGTGGGAGCGGAGGATGCCATCATCTATATGCTACACCGATCCCTCTCCCACTTGGACAGAGGCAGTGGTACTGTAAGAATTATGTTTCTGGACTTCTCTAGCACCTTCAGCACCATCCAACCTCTGCTCCTTAGGGACAAGCTGACAGAGATGGGAGTAGATTCATACCTGGTGGCATGGATCGTGGACTATCTTACAGACAGACCTCAGTATGTGCGTCTTGGGAACTGCAGGTCTGACATTGTGGTCAGCAACATAGGAGCACCGCAGGGAACTGTACTTTCTTCGGTCTTGTTCGGCCTATATACATTGGACTTCCAATACAACTCGGAGTCCTGCCACGTGCAAAAGTTCACTGATGACACTGCTATCATGGGCTGCATCAGGAGTGGGCAGGAGGAGGAGTATAGGAAGCTAATCAAAGACTTTGTTAAATGGTGCAACTCAAACCACCTACAACTGAACACCAGCAAAACCAAGGAGCTGGTGGTGGATTTTAGGAGGCCTAGGCCCCTCATGGACCCTGTGATCATCAGAGGTGACTGTGTGCAGAGGGTACAGACCTATAAATACCTGGGAGTGCAGCTGGATGATAAATTGGACTGGACTGCCAATACTGATACTCTGTGCAAGAGAGGACAGAGCTGACTATACTTCCTTAGAAGGCTGGCGTCCTTCAACATCTGCAATAGGATTCTGCAGATGTTCTATCATACAGTTGTGGCGAGCGCCCTCTTCTACACGGTGGTGTGCTGGGGAGGCAGCATAAAGAAGAAGGACGCCTCACGCCTGGACAAACTGGTGAGGAAGGCAGGCTTTATTGTAGACATGGAACTGGACAGTTTGACATCCGTAGCAGAGCAACGGGCACTGAGCAGGCTCCTGTTAATCATGGAGAATCCACTGCATCCACTGAACAGTATCATCTCCAGACAGAGGAGCAGCTTCAGCAACAGACTGCTGTCACTGTTCTGCTCCACTGACAGACTGAGGAGATCGTTCCTCCCCAACACTATGTGACTCTTCAATTCCACCCGGGGGGGTAAACACTAACATTACACAAAGTTATTGTCTGTTTTACCTGCATTTTTATCAATCTTTAATTTAATATTGTTTTTTATCAGTATGCTGCTGCTGGAGTATGTGAATTTCCCCTTGGGATTAATAAAGTATCTATCATCTGCAGTCAAATTATTGGCACCCCTGGAATTTTCCCAGAAAATGCACAATTTCTATCAGAAAATTGTTGCAATTACAAATGTTTTGGTATACACGTTTATTTCCTTTATGTACTTTGGAACAACACAAAAAAACAGAGAATAAAAGCCAAATCTGACATAATTTCACACAAAACTCAAAAACTGGGCTGGACAAAATTATTGGCACCTTCAACTTAATATTTGGTTGCACGCTCTTTGGAAAAAATAACTGAAATCAAGCGCTTCCTAAAACCATCAACAAGCTTGTGACACCTCTCAACTGTAATTTCCGACCACTCTTTTTTTTGCAAACTGCTCAAGGTCTCTCAGATTTGAAGGGCGCCTTCTCCCAACAGCAATTTTCAGATCTCTCCATAAGTGTTCAATCAGATTTAGATCCGGGCTCATTGCTGGCCACTTCAGAACTCTCCAGCGCTTTGTCTTCAACCATTTCTGGGTGCTTTTAGAGGTATGTTTGGGGTCATTGTCCTGCTGGATCACCCATGACCTCTGACGCAGACCCAGCTTTCTGACACTGGGCCCTACATTGCACCCCAATATCTTTTGGTAGTGTTCAGATTTCATGATGACTTGCACACAGTCAAGGCATCCA
The DNA here is from genome assembly GCF_016835505.1 of Polypterus senegalus. Taxonomy (NCBI): domain Eukaryota; kingdom Metazoa; phylum Chordata; class Cladistia; order Polypteriformes; family Polypteridae; genus Polypterus; species Polypterus senegalus. The sequence goes on from NC_053158.1 coordinate 153,608,963, forward strand.
GTGCTAGAAGCAACAAAACATCTCCAAAACATCTTACAACCTCCACCATGTTTGACTGTAGGTACTGTGTCCTTTTCTTCGTAGGCCTCATTCTGTTTTCTGTAAATAGTTGAATGATGAGCTTTACCAAAAAGCTCGACCTTGGTCTCATCTGTCCACAAGACGTTCACCCAGAAGGATTTTGGCTTCCTCAAGTACATTTTGGCAAAATCCAGTCTGGCTTTTTTATGTTTCTGTGTCAGCAGTGGGGTCATTCTGGCTCTCCTCCCATAGCGTTTCATTTCATTCAGATGTCGACGGATAGTTTGAGCTGACACTGCTGCGCCCTGAGTCTGCAGAACAGCTTGAATATGTTTTGAAGTTGATTGGGGCTGTTTATCCACCATTCGGACTGTCCTTCGTTGCAATCTTTTATCAATTTTTCTCTTCCATCCACTTCCAGGGAGATTAGCTACAGTGCCATGTGTTGTGAACTTCTTGATTATGTTGCGCACAGTGGACAAAGGAACATGAAGATCTCTGGAGATGGACTTGTAGCCTTGAGATTGTTGATATTTTTCCACAATTTGTGTTCTCAAAACCTCATACAATTCTCTGCTCTTCTTTCTGTTCTCCATGCTTACTGTGGCACACTCAGACACACAACAGAAAGGTTGAGTCAACGTTTCTCAATTAAAATTCTCCATTTTTACTGGCTTCAGGTGTGATCACTATATTGCCAGCACCTGTTTCTTGCCACAGGCGAGTTCAAACCACCACCATATGCTTGAAATAAAACGATTTACCCACAATTTTGAAAAGGCGCCAATAATTTTGTCCGGCCCTTTTGTGGAGTTCTGTGTGACATGATGTCAGATTTGGCTTTTTTTCTCTGTTTTTTTATGTTGTTCCAATGCACATAAAGGAAACAAACAAGTATATACCAAAACATTTTTAATTGCAACAATTTTCTGAGAGAAATGGTGCATTCTCTGGGAAAATTCCAGGGGTGCTGATAATTTCGGCCATGAGTCTGTCTATCTATCTATCTATCTATCTATCTATCTATCTATCTATCTATCTATCTATCTATCTATCTATCTATCTATCTATCTATCTATCTATCTATCTATCTATCTATCTATCTATCTATGTCATGTTCTCATTTTGTATTCAGTATTTCTCAAAAATGAGTGTCTGATTTTATAGTAAATCCTCCTACTTGTGACAGTCACACGGTAATTTAAATAGACATGGCCTAATTGTGAATGGATTCAAAGATAGTGATATACACTTTAAAATGTAGCTGCATCCTAAACATGGAGTTACACAATCAACAACTTGGTAACATTTATTTTGCTTTGAAGCCACAAACTGCAATCAGCAGTGGGAGCTTTCACCCACCCAAAAATTCCACTTAATCTCAAACAGCTGATGTTAAGCAAAACAACTGTCAGACTAAACTATTTCTACAGAATAGGTGCATCACTAGGCAAAAACAGAAGGCAATTACCATTTTAACTTTAAGAATGTCAAATACATACTCTACGTGTCTGTGGAGTTCTGCCATCCCTTCCAGTCTGATCAAGGCTAACCTCAGATTCTGTCAGTTTGGCTCCAATGACATGATGTTCTTTATCACAATGATGGGACACGGTAGGCTGGCGCCCTGCCCGGGGTTTGTTTCCTGCCTTGCACCCTGTGTTGGCTGGGATTGGCTCCAGCAGACCCCCGTGACCCTGTAATTAGGATATAGTGTGTTGGATAATGGATGGATCAATGGATGTTGTCAATTATAAAGTACCTAGTGTTGCCCAAGTATATTTGTGTAATTGGGTAGCCTTTCTTAGTGTTATGTTTACCCCCGGAAAAATTAGTCAAAACGGTTGTATTTATTTCAAATGGAAAATGTGTTATTATGTGTAAGAGAAGCTTGTAAATATCAAAACATCAATGCAAATACAGTAGGGAAAGGTATGTAAAATGTCCACTGCTGTATTGATGTAGATTTTAGTATGTCCTTTGTGTGAGTCTCCAACACACAGCCAACTTCACAAATACGACAGTAAAAGTGTGTGTTTTTTCTGTTGCTTACACATGAGAGATAATAATGAAAGTGCCTGATTCACTCGATTGGCACCCCTTGAAGGCTATCACAACACAAGGCTTAGTGACTTCCAGAGTTCTCCTGACAAGAACAACAGTTGCTGCATTGCAAACAGTGTGTTTTTCTTGTCTTTCTACCTGATCGTAATCATTCTGTCTTTTTGCCATGCATCCACTTGCACCACAGTGAACCTTACAGGCATATCATGGCAATTTGGTGCATAGTGCAATGTGCATTAGTGTCATTGTCTGCGTCAACGTCTCAAGACCAGTTCTCATTGTCATCACTATCACGTGATTAATCTAATGGTTCAGTTTCAGTTTGCTCTAAAACTGACTTTACAGCTTCTCATTTACATGCATAAGCATTGTAGTGTTAAGGGGGAAGAGTAATGATTATCCAGGGCCCACCATGGGAGTTGCTGGAAGCCTGGAATGAAGTTTGCTTTTAAGAGGAAGGGGCCAATGTATAGGGCCCAGAGTTCTGTGCTACACCCTTGTTCACATGCCATTGTGTTTTAGTTTAAGGCCCCACCCCTCATGAATATTTATGAGCTACTTTAGAGTGTGGCAAAATGCATAGAAATCAAGTACTTCAGAACAGGTAATCCACTTGACGTCAAGCATTTTCGAGTCTGGCCAGGAAAAGCTTGGGTGGCTGCTGGAAGAGGTATTGGTGAGGCCAGCAAGGGAGTGCTTACCTTGTGGTCTGAATGTGGATCCCAATGCCCCAGGGAACTGACACATACACTGTGCTGTAAAAATGGCACTGTGCTGTAAAAATGGCACTGTCCTCCGAACAAGACATAAAATCGAGGTCCTGACTCTCTGTGGTCATAAAAGATCTCTGGCCATCTTTTGTAAACATTAAGGCATATCCTGATGACCTGGTTAAATTGCCCACCACGGACTGATGATTCTGGGCTCCTAATCATTCCCTGTCTATGTTTGGCTATCTCTCTCTCACCCTTCATCATGTAACATCTAATGTGTGGTGAAGTGTACTGGCACAAAATGGCTGGTGTTGCATCATGCAAGTAGATGCTGAATATTAGTAGCAACTGAAGTGTCACCCCATTCACTATGTAAAGCGCTTTGAGTAGTCAGAAGAGTGCTAAATAAATGTAAAGAATTATTATTCATGATTTTTGCAGAATACTGTTAGTTTATCCTCTAGATGGCAGCAGAATACTGTCCCGAGAGTTATTTGGGCTTGACACTGTAAAGCAGATCATTAAATGTCACCCCAAGTCTGACTTGGGCTTAATCATACTTGCATAGAATTCTGAGCGTGAGTCATGCTAGAGGTTAATGCCGAGGAGGTTAAGGATAAGAAAGAAAATGCTTAATGTTTTTACTGGCTGAAATGCTAGTGTCCTATTCGTTATCTAAATTAACTCTTTGGTAAATATCAACTAGTAAGTTGCCCTATTTAAATCTAAATGAGCATGCATTCCATATGTTGAAGGGTACAAACCTCCAAAACAAGCATGAGCTGAAGATGGCAAAATTAGAGGCTTGGCAGAGCATCACCAGAGAAGATCCTCAGCACCTGGTGATGTCTAAGAATCGCAGACTTTAAGCAGTCATTGCATGCAAGTGATATGCAACAAAGTTTTAAATATGACTGCTTTAATATACCTACCATTACTATGTCCCAAACATTACAGTGCCCTGAAATGGGGGGACCACATATAAAAAGTGTTGTGATTTCTACATGTATGCAAATACTCTTAAATTCAAGTCTGCATTGTGCACTTTCATCATGCCTAAATTGTTTGATTTGTAGTTTTAAACTGTGTAGCAGAGAGGTAAATCGAGGAATAATGTGTCTTTGTCCCAGAAATTATGTAACAAATCAGAAAAGCATCTAGATAAAAATTAACAGGGAAAGAAAAAATTCTTTTTTCGTAAATTCATAAATTCAACATGGTTAAAACAACCCATAAGGAGACAAAAATTAAATACTCGTTTGCTTTTCAAAAGAAAATTCTATCAGCGTTTTAGTATAACATTTTGACATGAAGCACAGATGAAACAACCACAAGTCTGTACAGAGAACCCCATTTTGAGAAACACTGGCTTAGAATGCCCTTTTGTCTTTATTGTGTATGTTAGGCGTGACACTGACTCACCAGGTGTGGTGCACTGACTGCATATTACACTCAACTGAAACCCCTTGAATACAGACTGCTGGCTTTATTGAACTAATCATGTGACTTCAAAAACCAATGGGGTGCACCAGTGATGATTTAGGTGTGTCCCATTAAAGGGGATCAATTATTTTGTAATTCATTTCAAATATAACTATAACATTAAAAATGTCTTTTACTGTTGATCAATATCAAAAAAGTCATATTAGATCCATTGTGATTCAATGTTATATAACAATAAAATGTCAAAACTTCCAGTGGGGCGAATACTTAATTTATGCATTTAATATTTTATTCTTTGACTCAGTGCTCTATTGCTTTTAATTTAGCGAAAACAATTAAAACCTGGAAATTTCTCTAATATACAGTAGTTATTACTGACCTTGCTAAATATTAGCAATGAACCATGAGAAAGCTTACTTTGGCTGGCTGTTTACTTCCTGATTACACATGCAATTTATCTTGGCAATCATAGCAGTTTTCATGATGCCCAACGTTCAAGAAGAACTTTTGTTAAAGAAAAAAGAAAAAAAAATCAGTTTATTAACACACATAACATTTATACTTTGATTACTGAGGAAATTGTCTTTAAGCTATGCCCTGCACAGACTTCTTTACACAACTGAAGTGAGTACTTTTTATTTCAGATGCTGAGCAAGCACTTCACTGGCCTTCCTCTGGTCCCTAAATAAATGACTTATAAATACTGTTTGTTAGATTAAACCAACTTTTTGAATCTTTATTAGTTATTTCATATTTCTTTATGACACCTCAAACAATATAGTTTGAAAACCCAATTTGGTGTGTTAGCAGACTGAAATTTAACTAGTGAGTAACACAAAACTCTGCTCTGCATTAATACAGTGTACATTTCCACAGCACACCACCAGGTGGCAGTCAAATACTGATGTAAGTCCTCACATTTTAAAACCTGTAGTTTTCACAATTAACTGTTAACTTGGAGAACTGAAATTGGCTTACATTGTATTTTTACTAAAAAATATTTCCTAACCCAGACATGACTACCAATGCCAATCTATACCAATCAATAATGCTGACTTTGTTTAACAGGCATTCTACAGTACCTGACCATGTACAAACAACAATCATGCAAAGGAACATCCTTCCATCCATCCATTATCCATCCCGAACACGTGGAGAAAATTAAATACAAACCAGGCCATTAGAAGAATGCCATAATAGCTCCCCAGGGAGTAGGTATAAGGTGCTAGAATCCTGCTTATAGGAGTTTCAGTCGCTCAGTTTTTCACAGTGCACTGCCAATTCGTTATAATATCTTTTAAAGGTTTCATGAAGCACCCAGGAACATTGCAAACAATGCACTGGTGTGCAGAGTTAAATCACGCTGAACACTACCAACTATGTAACACTTTAAAGAAAAGCGTAGCTTCACCGAGTAATAGGTGGTGCAGTTGTTAAGGTTGCTGCCTTACAGCTCCAATGACCTAGAATTGTTTCCCTGCTAGATCTGTGCATTCTTCCAATATTTTTGTGGGTTTTCTCCACATTTAAAGGATATCAGTTATTTTTTGGCTCCCAATATGAATAAGTGGGCGATGCCTTTGCTAATGTCCTTTCCAGGGCTGCTTTGTGCTTTCATTTTGATAATGAAGCTCTCACTTTCTACACTCCAGAAATGAAACTAGCAGGTTTAAAAACACATGGTTGGATCTTTCGATATCGATGTAAATTTTGGGATCAAAAGAACTTTATGGATCAACCCTGTGAGAGCGTTTAGATGAAAAGGGTCTGTTAACAGCAAAGCTTTTGAACAAAATGTAATGTTTTTCCAATTTGTATCAAACAATAAGACAAGCACATGGTGTTTTACATGTCATGTACAGAAATGACTGCCCTTCACAGAAGGATTCAGTAAAAAGTATCATGTTTGCTCCTAAAACTGCACTTGTGGGATGGAGGAGCTGTCACAAAAAATAATGATAAATGTGTGAAAAAGAATGGAGTAACAGAACTGGCCAAAAAATAAATCCAGAATTAAATAAGAAAAATACATATATAAACAACTAGGGTGGAACTTAAATGAGATAAAGAATCACTCACCTTCATGCAGCAATACCCAGGCTGTGAAGATTGTGAAGAATGTCACATTTTTGAGGAACCACTATTTGAAGCTGTATAACATAGGAAGATCATTAGAGCTTTTATAGTCATTAAAACTCACCAGAGGCTTCTTTTCTGAAAAGATAAAGCAATTTGGAGTGTCACAGGAAGCAATGATTTTTCCAGAGGTTTATTACTGGAAGTATTTTGATCTTGTCCTTTACAGTTTGTTATGGAAATTTCTCTGTTGAGGACAAGGAAAATAGTGTTTACAACTTATAATAGCAATGATCTCTGCCTCCCCACTTTCGAGTCACTTTATATATTAAAACGAAAGCATAAAGTGATTAAAATCTTACCTGAACCATCACACCACACCCTGCTCACCCTCTGTTCACTCTCCATCTACTGTATCTGGTAAAGAGCTTAAGTCACTCATGACCATCACTGTTGGATTTCAGTAATCCAGGGGTTTTAATAAATTAAAATAATCAATAATCAATCAACACCATAGTAAGGAGTTAAAATGAACAGTAGAATTTCTGTGTACTTTAGTACACCCTCTATCCGGTCCTGTATAAATTGTATTCCATTTCAAATCCACCTTTCCTGTCTACAAACCCTTGAGCACATTAATTCCACACAGCCTATTTGACCTTTAGCTAATAATTCTCTATTTAAATATCTCTGCTATGAATTTTGTAAGTGGATCACTCCAAAATAGTTTCTACAGTGTCTGCTTGATTTCCTGATTTTGACACAGACTAAAATCGTAAAACTGTAATAACAGACTAAGTAGAACCTGCACTGTTCTTATCTTCCTGGCTACATGCAATCAGTCATTTTGTTGGTGAATTAATTTAACTTCAGCCAGTTAGCTTTTGACGTTCCATAATGTTCTGCTTGTATTTGTGTTTTACCCTTTCAATGTATTCATGTCCCACTCTGCTGTATGATTCACTTGCATATCCTTACCAGCCAAATGGGTGACATCACCCTTAAGATCACATTGGCTATGAACACTCTCAATGATATCACATGGTATAACAACTAGAACATGTGCCAACTTCCATACCATACCGTTGTCTAAGCTTGCTTTTGGAATCAGTAAACAACACATGAAACATTTTCACCAACCCTACTAACTCTTCCTGTCTTCAACTGTGATCAGCCTATAAACTCAATCATCCTTCATAGTACCCTGATGGCTGAATTGCACATTCAAATCAGTTTATTGTTATGATCTACTCTTCATTGAAGGCAGGCTCAGAACACATGCACAGACTGATGAAAATCACATATTTGTGCTGTAGTCAGGACATCCTTCCATCACCTAGGAAATATTGATTTAGCAGGTAAGTCCAAATGTATGTTTAACTTCCTCTTCCTGCTGCTGTCTCTAGAGCACATCATGCTGCATGAGCCACAAGACCCACCTCATATGGTGATTTTGTAGAAAATGTTGCCCCCATTGTATTTAAAGCTTATAACAAAGATCCTTGTATATTTAGGCTTCTTATTGACAGTATGGTCTATTCACTAAAACTTTGAAATATAAACCAAACAGTTGCTGCTTCAATATGTGCTTTGTTTGACCCTAAAGAAATCTTTTAATCTTACAGTTCCAGGTATATAAATATGCAAGAGATTGGTTTACTTAAGAGCATAAGAGAACATGTCACTTACTCAGATATAAGGGGTTAGCTGAAATACAGAGGGCACTATTAGTTAGTCAAAAACCACATAGCTGTTACCAACTAATGGCCATGTAAAAACCCATATGACCCTTACTTAATGGAAAGATACTGTGGGCTGTTATTTAAACTACACATTGTGCTAGGTACCTCAAACGTGGAGGAAAACATTGTTCCTAGTCATTTAACATACAGTGCATCCGGAAAGTATTCGCAGCGCATCACTTTTTCCACATTTTGTTATGTTACAGCCTTATTCCAAAATGGATTAAATTAATTTTTTTTCCTCAAAATTCTACGCACAACATCCCATAATGGCAACGTGAAAAAGTTTACTTAAGGTTTTTGCAAATTTATTAAAAATAAAAAAACTGAGAAAGCACATGTAGATAAGTATTCACAGCCTTTGCCATGAAGCTCAAAATTGAGCTCAGGTGTATCCTGTTTCCCCTGATCATCCTTGAGATGTTTCTGCAGCTTAATTGGAGTCCACCTGTGGTAAATTCAGTTGATTGGACATGATTTGGAAAGGCACACACCTGTCTATATAAGGTCCCACAGTTGACAGTTCATGTCAGAGCACAAACCAAGCATGAAGTCAAAGGAATTGTCTGTAGACCTCCGAGACAGGATTGTCTCGAGGCACAAATCTGGGGAAGGTTACAGAAAAATTTCTGCTGCTTTGAAGGTCCCAATGAGCACAGTGGCCTCCATCATCCGTATGTGGAAGAAGTTCGAAACCACCAGGACTCTTCCTAGATCGGGCCGGCCATCTAAACTGAGTGGTCGGAGCAGAAAGGCCTTAGTCAGGGAGGTGACCAAGAACCCGATGGTCACTCTGTCAGAGCTCTAGAGGTCCTCTGTGGAGAGAGGAGAAACTTCCAGAAGGACAACCATCTCTGCAGTAATCCACCAATCAGGCCTGTATGGTAGAGAGACCAGACGGAAGCCACTCCTTAGTAAAAGGCACATGGCAGCCTGCCTGGAGTTTGCCAAAAGGCACCTGAAGGACTCTCAGACCATGAGAAACAAAATTCTCTGGTCAGATGAGACAAAGATTGAACTCTTTGATATGAATGCCAGGCATCACTCATCACAAGGCCAATACCATCCCTACAGTGAAGCATGGTGGTGGCAGCATCATGTTGTGGGGATGTTTTTCATTGGCAGGAACTGGGAGAGTAGTCAGGATAAAGGGAAAGATGACTACAGCCATGAACAGAGATATCCTGGATGAAAACCTGCTCCAGAGCGCATCTTTCAGCATGACAACGACTCTAAGCACACAGCCAAGATATCAAAGGAGTGGCTTCAGGACAACTCTGTGAATGTCCTTGAGTGGCCCAGCCAGAGCCCAGACTTGAATCTGATTGAACATCTCTGGAGAGATCTTAAAATGGATGTGCACCGACTTCCCATCCAACCTGATGGAGCTTGAGAGGTGCTGCAAAGCGGAATGGGCGAAACTGGCCAAGGATAGGTGTGCCAAGCTTGTGGCATCATATTCAATGGTGCATCGACAAAGTATTGAGCAAAGGCTGTGAATACTTATGTACATGCGATTTCTCAGTTTTTTTATTTTTAATAAATTTGCAAAAACCTCAAGTAAACTTTTTTCACGTTGTCATTATGGGGTGTTGTGTGTAGAATTCTGAGGAAAAAAATGAATTTAATCCATTTTGGAATAAGGCTGTAAAATAGCAAAATGTGGAAAAAGTGATGCGCTGTGAATACTTTCCGGATGCACTGTATATTGTGAGACAAATGATGAATCTGTAGATGGTATAATATTGTAGAATCAAATATTCTAAGTGCCTCCCAAATGTGGCATCTGATGTAACAGTTCTATAAAGGGAAGGCTTGGCTTGTTGACATATTCTCATTAAAACAACTGTGTGTTAACTATTATACAGTACTAATCCAAGCTCCAGCAGTCAGATTCTGCCTCCCAGATGGCTGTTGCCCGTTTGGTATTTGCACATCCTTCACATATCTGTTTGGGCTTTCCTAAAACATGCAGGTTGGCTTAAATGGCAACTCTAAAGTGACCCATTATAAGTGAGTGTAAGCAAGTGGATTCCTGACATGTGCTCAATGCTGTGTCAAAAAAATAGATAGGAACACAAAGTAAACAGACTAATTATTTATTACCTGCCAAATGAAACAAATGCCTTGGTTAATCAAACAATGAACTTCTCTTCTCCTGCACACAAGAACATTTTCATAAACCATGAATGTGTGACACATTTTATGATACACCATTGTTACATCTTTTCCTAATATAAAAATACAGATATTTTTTACACAATTATGATGTTTTAGTCTTAAGTAACATTATAGAAGGCAGAGACCACATACCCAAACTCACACTTGGCCAGTCTAGAGTTGTCAGTAATGTAGCATACACATTTTCGGGGATCAGCAGAAAAACCTGTGCAGACAATGGAAAAAATGTGCAGGCAGAATTAGTTTCTAAATGATGTCTGGAAACACTGGATTCATGCCTGCCACTGCGCCACCATGTCTCTAGGCTGTGATGACATAGTCCCATAATTAAGACTCACATAGGAACAGGAAAGTAAGGAAACCTCTCTTTAAATATAGTTTGTACAATAGTAGGCCTACCAAATAAGTGTTTGAAGTACTTAGTTACGATCACAACCAATCTGAGCATTCTTCAGATTTCCAAAGACACTTCAGAATTATTACATGTCTCAGACAAGAAAATATGCTACCTCAGTTGACACTGGAAGAAATTACATTTAATAAGTTGCAACGAAGGCATAACAGCTGGAATAGAAAGTCTGAGCTTTTTCTGAACCTACTTATTTCAGTTCATAGCTGCTGGAAGCTGGAACTTATCCCAGTAGCATCTGACATAAAGCAGAAATCAGTCCTGGACGGGACATCATTAAACTGCAGGGCACCTTCATGCATACACAAACATTCTCCCATACAGAGCCAGTTTTTGGGATATACTGGGATCAATATCCACAGGGATACAGGAACAAACTTTATGTAGACAGTGGCCATGGCAGGTCTTGGTGCTGTGAGGCAGCAACACAAAGCAACTTTCCTAGAGAACAATTTTTACTTATTTATGGAGCAGTATCAAGTTTACTATGGCACTACCACAACTAGCTTGACACTTCATACAGCTCACCTCAGGGACTCCTAACCACCCTGCCATATCACTAAAGGAAAATGTCACTCTTTATTACTTTAAATTTGAAAAAAATAAATTAATTTAGTGTGAAACAAGTTAAATAATTTTGCAGCATTTGGTAGACTTTCATCAGTTCTGTCCTTGGCTACTGTTCTTCTTCTTAAAGCAGTTAAAGTAATTATTAACATATTGTTATCTTTTTACTTATCTAAATTGTTGGGGAAGGAGAATTTAAAGGTGACTATTGCACAATGTATTCATAATGTAACTGGGAGTGGTTTATGGACATAGTATGTTTATATTGTATTGTACTGATATTTTGAAACATTTCAAATTTTCATGAAAAAGATTCATTGATGTAAACGCCAGTAACCACTGTAAACATCAAGGACCAATATTTGTCTAGAAAAATGATGAATGTAGCCTGTTTTAGGAAGTAAGTTTGTGCATTACAAATAATTCATGACCTAAACACTTTCCTTACCTGACCATAATTGTGAACTGTGCAATCTTCTGTAAGCAAAATAATCCAGTTTGTTAAGAGATGGACTAAAAACGTTGAATCTAAAATACTGCATTCGAACAATACTGTTTGAACTGTTTTCTAATATTAAAAATATTTTTTCATATTTTATTTATTCTATTTCAACCTATCCCAGAGTTTTCCAAATCAAGGTAGAAATGGTCCCTGACCTTGAATTAAAGCTTATCAAAGGGTTGTCTTGTTTATTCACTATTTGTAGAATAATTACTATAGTAATTATAGTATCAATTAAACTTGTATACCTGAAGTATGTTTAGGGCAATATAAAAGCATGTTCAGCTATTTCAGTCTGCCATTCACAATGTAAAAGTAGGAAACGTCTTTAATGGCATTGTCTTCATGTTTTGTTTTGATTACGTCCACAATGCAATACACGGCACAGATTTTTCACAAAAGAATGTCTTTTCGCGTTGTACATTTGAATGTAATATATCAAACATTTACTATGTGCAAACTGAAATTGCATGATATGTTATGACACTAAAACAAGTTGCAAAAGACAAATTTAACTAAGCATTCTTACATACACAATATTAAATGTGTTAGAATTTCCCATATAATTTGCTGCTTGAAGTCTGTGCAATTTTTAAACTTCAAATCTAAGTGAATGTATGGTTAAATAAAAAAAAGATATCACTTGCACATTAGCTGTGAATACTGCAAACCTAATGCTGCTATCTTGAACATTTTAGAAGCGTGTTCTTATTTATTCCTTTGGTGGGGACAGATTTTTTTAGATATATAAAATGAGCATTTTCCATTTCATTGTTTGGTCTCTCATTTCTGTATCATTATTTATTGAAAAAATCATCAAGAGTTTTTGGCTTACAGGTATTTGGCCTTATACCTTTCTTAAATAGGTTTCATCATCATGTTTTTGTTTTTCTTAATTTTAAGTGTACAAGGAGCCTCACAACCTCCAGAGACCCAATTTCTAAGGCAAGGTGAAGTTATCTTTAATATTTTTCAACAATGACAGTTTAATTTGCTGAATGAAGTAAGCTACAGTTAGATAACAAAAATATCAGAAGTTACAGTAAAAGAGAGAAAAATGCATGTGAAAAGACAAAAAACAGGACTCCTATTTAGACTTAATATGCAGGGAAATTTCATTCCTTCACTTTGATCTAATCTATTACTGTTCTTTTTTGATTTACACCTTACAGTTAAACACCTAATTTTTGAATGTACAAATGATCACTTGTCTTGTATTGTTTTTATTTCAGCACCACTCTGGGTTGAGTTTGCAAGTTCTTCCTGAGGATTTGTTTCTGGGTAATCAAAGAAGTGCATGTTAGGTTATCTTAAAAACATTCAAAAACAATGTATTAAGGTCTTACTTTTTTCATGCTTTTCCCAAGTGTAAAATGAACATTGTCAATTAACTAGTTTATTAATATACTCTGCTGCAAGTCTCAAAACTCCATAATTTAGTATTAGCTTTCATTGCGTTAACTTTCGTCAATGCATCGGCTGGGTGTGTAGTCTGTATAGAGCAGAGATTCCCCAGTTTAATCCCAGGGGACCACTGTGGCTGTGGATTTTCATTTAAAACAATTTCAAAAATACAAGGTTCAGTCTTACTACTAAATGATCAAATTGTTTAAATATAAATTGGTTTTCTTCTCTTATTTTGCATTCAGAAATATGTGATATTATATTCACATATAAACATAAATTCAGAACTTGCATTTTTTTTGCCATGTCATGAAATGTTAAATTTATTTTACCATATTCTTTTTGTTTCACCATTTCCTATGGAGTTTACTCTCTTAATTTTATCTAAATATTGGCAATTAGTGATGAGCTGTACAGACACAGGAGCAAAGGACACTGAATGCAGTGAAGCAGCTACTTCAGTATAAAATTCACTTGTGAGCTAATTAATAAGAAAATTCTTACATGAGGATCATAAAAGAGAGTAAAATCTTAAAAAGTAATAAAAAGAACATTAACTAATGTGACACATGCCGATTCCTGATATATTCCATCCATCCATCATCCAACCTGCTATATCCTAACTACAGGGTCAGGGTGCGCGCGCACACACACACACACTAAGCACACACACACACCAAGCACACACTAGGGACAATTTAGGATCGCCAATGCACCTAACCTGCATGTCTTTGGACTGTGGGAGAAAATCGGAGTACCCGAAGGAAACAAACACAGACACGGGGAGAACATGCAAACTCCACGCAGGGTGGACCTGGGAAGCGAACCCGGGTCTCCTAACTGTGAGGCAGCAGCACTACCCACTGCTCCACCATACCGCCCCTTCTTGATATATTCTCTTAAAAAAATCAGAAAACCCATTTTGTAATTTTTGGTATCAAACAAAAATAACAGCTTGTTTAATAAAGGCAGGAGTCCAGATTAAAGCAGAATGCGGTTGGGATGAACACATGCAGCTTATAGAGGCCCACAGGACTGAATTTGAGGACAATTTAATTAAGCATTTTATTACTAATTAGTACACGCATGTAACATTTAAGTCTACTTTAACATTCAGGGTCATTTGCACCTGTGCCTGCACTGCTCAGCACTCATTGTCAGTGTTTGGATAAAATTTAAGGAGCACTCTCCACACAAAAGAGGTAGAATGAAGTAAAATGGCAAAAGGAAGTTAAGTGACTAAATCTATGACAAAAAAAACACAAGTCTAAATTTCTTCCTAATGTAAACATCATAGATTTGATAGATAGATAGATAGATAGATAGATAGATAGATAGATAGATAGATAGATAGATAGATAGATATACTTTTATACTTTATTTCACCCCAAAGGGGAAATTAAAACTTTATAGAAACTTAAGAAACACATACACCTATTTGAAAAATTATACATATTTTATCCTCTTTAATAAAACCCCTGTGTGTGTCCAGGTTTCCGTGTGTCTTCAGGTGAAGTACGCATGCGCAGGGCCGCGCATCGCACAGTGCGTCGCCCATGAGCACCGCACCGTGGACGAACACACACTGGAAGCTGGGCACACAGTGAATGGCCTAGCCACCGGCCCCACATGATAAGCAAATGAAGGACATCATAGCTGGGGAGAGTGCTGATTAGGTAGTCGCGACCGCGCACATAAAATCCGTTGCTGGGGAGACGCCATACATACAATAATCAGCTGCACGCCACCACAGATTAAAATACTTGCTGGGGAACTGCACAGTACTTGCTGGGGAGACACCACAGGCACGATTATCAGCTGCACGCCACACATTACATCAGTTGCTGGGGACACTCTGCTGACTGCCCACTGTTGTGACAGAAAATTAAAGTCATATTACGGACATCAAAGCCAGTATTACTGTCACAGAAAATTACAGGCATTTTACGGAAATACAAACCAGTATCACTGGGAGAGAAAATTAAAGGCACACAATACAGGGACACATATTACAGCCACATACAAGCCAGTATTACTGTAAGAGAAAATATTATGGATGTATCGACTAACAACATGTCACCCAAAAAGAAAAAGGACACGTCAAGTACGACAAAAGACACAATCAAATCCTATATAAACAACATCTCCTGGAAGAACGGTCAGCTCAACAAGTAAACATCAGCAAAAGAAAGGCTGAAAGACAAAGAAAAATACGAGCAAATAGATCGATTGAAGAAAAAGAAAATGACCGTCAGAAAAACGCTAAAAGAGAAAGACTCAGAAGAGCAAACCTTAGAAAAAGTTGTCATTTATTTGCCAGAAACACTATTCAGCCACTGTCAGTTATATGTTGCATTATCAAGAGTTAGAAGTTTTCTAGATGCGGTTGTCAAGGTTGTAGATGATCCTGAACAAGGCAAACTGTTGCCAAACTCAGACAGAATATTTACAACAAATGTCGTCTATAATGAAATTTTATAGAAACATTAAATGAGGTAAAAAAAATAGAATTTTTTTCCTAAACATCTTCTTCAGATATTGTGTATTACAGATTGTTACAAAGTTTTACACTAAGGCAATATTAATTATGCTTACTGTATTGTCATATACGTTTCTATTTTATTTTTATTATTATCTTACTTTAGGCTTCATGCAAAAATATTTTTGACAAAAAAATGAAGACAACAAACATAATGAGGTCAAGATCCCTTGCCATTTAATATAGACTGTTCCTAATGTTTATGCACTACTGTTCTAGCGCCCGTTACTGTAACGGGCTTAATGTCTAGAATATGTATATTTTAGTAATTAGTGAAACCGGTTGGAAAGAAAGTCTGTAATAACAGTGGTACACCAGGGCTGAACTTGGGAAACCCTGCAATAGAGGACTACTGCCCAGGACAGGTCCGATTCCTGCCCTCATCTTGAAGCTGCTAAGATGAGTCTAGTTTTCCGAGGCCCTAAATTAGATGGGTGCATTTACAACATTAGGTGTACGGGTGAAATCGTCAGACAGGACACACTGATTCAAAGCGGGGTAATTTAAAGACTTGATACGAGAAAAGCAAAGCTCCACACAGGTTATGTTGTAATTAACAAAAATGACATTTTTCAGCTTTAACCGAAAAATGTTCGTTTCTTGAGGCTACAAATGTTAAGGTAATTAGTTTCGCTGTAAAAAGGGTATACAGTACTAAGCAATTTTCATCCACAATAACTGAATCCACCTTTGTGGAACATAATCGTTTTAAAAAAATTACTCAATGCAGTGTATTTAAGTACTGTAAACATCTGAGCAAAATGAACATTCTGACATGCAAACGATGATTTGAATTTGATACAATATTGGCAAACGAAAACCTATGCTAATACATCACTACACTGACATACGTTATACTGTACTGTCAAAGAATACCCGCCTTTCTCCTACAATAATCCAACGCAGAATACCAAAATTCCTTTATGCTGCTGTTGACTGATTGAACAACAACCAATCAGTAATTCTCTAATATTGTGTACAAAACGGATGTTTGCCAGCTCATACAAAAAACACACCCATTGACCTGAAATAGGCGGGGACTGTGTCCTCACACCAAAGCTACGATTGGTCGAGACCAGTACTGTGAGTAAGGCACACTTGAACTTCGCCATTGAAAAGGTGGAGCCGTTTTATTGTGCAGGATGAATTGAAATTGTATACCTATTACAAATATTCAGAAAAGTATTGTGCATTTAGCATAGTAAATTACTGTTCACTGAGTACAAACTCGTCTGATTACGCCACTTCTTGTCACTTTTGAATTTCTTTTACAGAGCAGACCAATCCTTCTTTTTACGATGTTCCCGTTTAAATATAAACCAACCCATAGATTAAAATGATTTAATTATTTATTTAAAATACGAATTTATTTTTTTTTCACAACGCTTATGATTTTTAGACAGAAGGGTAGTGGTCCATGTCCAATTTAAATAACTGTGCTCTTACTTTTTGAAAGTAAATGGTTTTATTTTATACTCCCGCAGCTATCACTTCATCTGCACTACGCTGTTCGAAGTGGTCCTTAATATATCCTTTTGACACACTCAATATGGCCGCTTCTGGCTTCAGGTTACGTTAAGCTGCGTGGAAACGTTTTCAGCGTGGTGGGCGGGGCTGCTCCGGTTAGTGGCAAAGTTTGGGAATTGATAGTTGGTGGGGAGCTGTGAAAGATTGCAAACGAGCGAGCGAGGGAGGAAGGAAGGAAGAAGGGAGGGTGGTAGGTGGGGGAGTGTCTCTCTGTTCCGCCTTGGAATTTAAATCTACGGGATCGTATTTGAAGACGGGGATCTCCTCGGTGTTACTACAGCTCTGCATTTCACGCCCCAGACGAAAGCCATGTCCGAGGAGCTCGCTTCTCTGCCCTGGTCCATCAATAAAGATGACTACGAGCTGCAGGAGGTGATAGGTGAGTGTGCAGCGTGGTGTGCTTTGTGCGGCTGCTAATCGGACAAGGCTTTTTCACTTATGACAACTTTGTGTTTTGACGTGGTGTTACCGGCTTTGGTTGAGCTTCTGGTGGCTGCGTTTATACTGTAGTGTTAGAATGCCGATCTCACTGTGAATTGTACAGTTAACCGGTCCACAAGATCGGCGCTTGCCGGTGGCGTTATTGGAGTTGAGGGGTGGGTGGTGCACAGAAGGCCCGTGGAGCTGCGCTTCCCCGCACACTGACAGTCTTACACGCTGCAAAGAGGTGGGTGTGCAAGAGGGTGACAGAGTGAGTAAGGCCTTTTTGCCCTACAGCAACTTGAAAGTGGCCCGACCGCTTAGCCTGCTATCGCATGTGCATAGCCGCTTAGGAACTGTCTGCCCGTGTGCCTTGCACCAAAGGAGAGTCAGTAGCATCGGAGACTATTTAAGCTCAGTCCTAAGTGCTTTGGCTGTGCGTGTACATGCGGTGTCAAGAATTCACTGGCCCTTTCTTGCGTCTGTCAGTTTCTGGGGATAGACAGCCTAACACCGTGTCGCATCATTCCTCTTTTCAATGTAATAGAAGAATATCAAACCGCTTGTGAATGAGTCACCCATAGCTGCTTTCATATGATTTACAGATTGTTGCTTCATATTGTAACATTAGAAGGAGTTAAAAGTTTTTTATTGTTCTTGTCTGGGACATTTCTCAAGAATTCCATATCCAAAGCCCCTTCATTGATTCCGGTTTTATGAAAAAGGATAGTGTTGGTATGTGTACATGTCAAATACAATGGAAAAGTATAAAGAAAAGTGTAAACATCACACTGAATCAACTGCTGTCACTGATCATTGAAGTTATGCACCTCTCTGGAATGTAAGTCTTGTACAAAGGGTTCTTTTAATGCTGTTTGTTTCCACTGAGCTATTCGGTTCAGTTTGTTCATGATAACCTACCAGTTGTCAGTGAATGTGTACTCTAGATATTCTTCACTCCCAAACTCCGCAATGCTCCTTTCAGCCATGCCCACAGCCATACGTGAGTTTTTTTCTGTTCAGACAGGTCGACTTTCACTTGTCAGTTATGGTTAAAACTGTAGTATTGCCATTAACTCCTAAATACCCTGAACTATTTTCACCAATTTTTTTTAGGCAAGGATTTCAATTATTTATTGATGACTTGCTTAATGAACAGTATAGTTTTATAAGGTCATAATGTAAGAATGTTAGTTTATCCTGGTTTCTTCTTTCTCATCATTTACTTGTGGAAGTCTGAGGTGCATTCATTTCATGTTGTCCACCACTTCCATCCATATTTATTTTATCTTTCTTTATTGCCTCAACTACACAATCTATGATACAAAGTTTGTTTCGCTTAATTATTTCACTTGTCTAACCCTCCAGATCCAGTTACTCTTTACCTCATGACTTACTCTCGCTACACCAGTCCCTTCCTTCAACTGTACAGTTACGTTCCTCCTTAACCTTGAAGCTATGCATATTCATCTGGTCAATCTCTTTCCTTTCAGCTTTGTTTATTGTTCAAAATATATTGCTTACATTTTACCATCATAATCCATATACATGCTTCTCAAATGTTACATTTTTCTTTAGTACTGGAGGGGTTGGAAAATGGATGGATGGATGGAGTCTTCATTAGACATCAGTATGGAGGACAGCTTCTAGATTTTATTTTTGGAACATCTCACATTTGTTATTATCACCTAGTGTGCACCACTGGCCTCATTCATCTTGTCATTTTCTTCAAAACAATCCCAATGCCAATAACACTTTCTGCATCAGCATCTGTTAACCATCTTAGCCACTCCATGTGTCAATGAATAATTTCAAATATCCTCACCTTTTTATTAGAGTAATAGTTTTGAATTCCTCAAATAAATGATAAAATATTTTCAAATAAAGAGCTCTTAAAAATAGTGAGCTGTTGCAGTTAGCATCTCTGATGTCTTAAGATATCAGCATTAATCTGGTCATGCAAGAACAAGATAACTGTAGAGGTATGCTACACGTGGCTGGCTGGCTGGCTTGTTCTTGTCATTACATTTATTGTTAATAGTTATGTTTTTAAAATGATTGTTGGGAGTATGCTTAAAAAATCTGTAAATGGCTGATCTCCAAAAACTGGGTAAAGACTTGTAGTTAAATCCTCACAAGTGCAAAGTGCTCCTTGCAGTTTAAAATGGGGTTAAAGATAAATGCAGTACATGAGAGGCTAATCAACAGCAATCAAATTCTTAATTTACTAGTTATCTAGATCCAGAATTGCTGTGTTGTATTCTATATACAGATGCCATGAATAAGACTAGCAATTGTGAGGAAAAAATGCTATTTGTTTAGGTGGAGCCAATACTGCAGGGGTACTACATTCAATATTGCCTAGAGGTTAAAACTTTGGACCTGTCATTTTTAACCACAAACTTTCAGGTTCAGTCCTTGCCTCTGATTGACTTTTTCACAGTTGCACAAGCAATCAGTCTTTTTGTGCTAATGCACTTGTAATGTATACTTGAGAGTGACCTTTGTTAAAAGTGTCTTCTCATTACCTAATAATGATAATATAGCATAAAATGTGTGCAATTCTAATTGCATTTTAAAACAATCTGGTTAAGCCAAATGTAGCCCAAGACTTAATGGGGTAACTTAAGGCCATGCCATATTCCATGGCTTTCCTCCTGTTTTCAGTCGCACACGCCATTTACATAATCTTAGCAAGTTGGTGGCAGTTGCAGCATGTTCCCAAGACCTGCAGTTGTGTACTCGGACATACCCAGTGACTCAGGCCAACCTGTCTGCAACTTATTCCAACAAAATCAAATGGGTTTGATTATGACTTAAGTTGCAGGCATGGGCTTATGTGTTTGTGAGAGAGCCAACAACCAATGAGCATTCACCTGGAAGTACAATGCATGTGCCGCATCTACAAGGAATATTGACCTGTCTGTCTGATGTGGTATCTTTTACATACCATGACAAAATGGGATTAAAAGAAAAAAAAAAAGGGCAGTGATTATAGCTGAACTTGCTGCACCTTCAAAACCTGCTGGTTATACTTTAGAAATGTGAAACTGTGCTGGAAAATATTCAAGCAGTCATTTAATTTGACATACACTGTGATAACTAGTTGTTTAATCTGACATCCTGCAGCAACAAGATCAGCAACTGTAGCCGTCAAGTTTGACCAGAACTTGTGTAATGTGATGTCTGCTTTACAGGATGATGGAACTCAACTTCTCAAGACTTGGTTTAGAACACTTCGTTAATTTGTAATTTAATCCAACAGAGAGGATCTTAAAATACCTTTGTATATGATTCTTCATGCTGGAAGAAAAATGGATATGCTAATAATTATTGTGACATGCGGTTTCTGGTGAAAATATTAACTAGGGTGCCAGTGACTGTTAAGCTTAAAAATGCAGGAGACAGATCCTTATTTTTTTGGAGCCAAATATACCATACTTGATTTTTTTTTTCCAGTCAAGCTGTGACAAGTCCAGAGCCAGCCAAGGAGCAGTGACTTTCATCACGTAAACTCAACAATGTAACTGCAGATTGTGTTCAAGATTTCTACTCCTCCATGAAAATGTACTAATATGCTGTAACAATAAAATACTTTAAAAAGGACAAACCGTGAGACTGGAGAGACTTTCAAATTAAAAGTAACATTCGGCAAAGAACTTTATGTAGTACTGTTGTTGAAGAATATGACCCTTCACCTTACTTTGACTAATATTCATAAATCAAAAGAAAATATGGTTATAATTAACTTGTGTGCTTTAATTAAGCAGTTTATTTTTATACAAATTGGAGGGGAAAAGAAATATATATCTCATTTTTACAATTTTCCATTTTTTTAAAAATACAATTTACTGTGCCTTTTCTAAATTAATGTTGACATTGTAGTAACATTTCAGTTGACTTACGTTAATTAGAATTTAAAACAAGGACACTCATCTCTAAAAGCTGTGGAGAAAAATGTAACACAAAATTATTTAACCCTTTATGTTATACTGTAGTTTATTTGTAAGTATCCTATAACACCTGGCAGTGTACATGTCCCATTGAGTTTGATTTGGTATGCTTTTTAAGGGTTAGATCCTAAAATGAAATAAGTTACAATAGCAGCCAAATCTTGTTCGTTCCTTATAAACTGTACCAAAATAATACTATTAAGGGGTTTGCATAAATTATCTTTCACAAAGAAGAGTTCTTCACATACAACACATGTGATTGTGACAGCTGATGTTTACTTTATCAAAGACTTAGCTTATTATAAATGGCAGATTTGGTTAAAAAATAAAACCTCTCAGAGACATTCAGGTCCCTCTTTAAATAGCAAAGTTCTCTGCTTTCTTACGGACATGGTGGGACTTTTTGATCATCAGTAAATCAAGTGCACTTGTTTAGCAGCACTTGGCTATTAGTGAACTTACTTTTTCATGTATGTACCTGTACATGTGTTATATTTTGTTAAATAATGACAAAATAAAAACTTTTGCTTTGTTTTTCACATGATGTCAGATTTAACTAATTTTAGCACTTGATGAAGACTACATGATTGTAAGTCATTTCTTTGCACACAACTATGATAGGGTTAACTTTTTAATATTAATAAAGTATGTGCTTATGTTTTTATCTAGATTCTGCACATAGGCTTGTAAAGCTGTTAGGCTCATATATCTTATTGAGTTAGTAATTATTCTTACCTCTGGCTTTACTGGTCACTTTCAGGATTTCTGCCCACATAAATACAACTGTCATTCATGCATTTATGTTGCCAGCCTGAGAAATTCTAGTGTATTCTTCTGGTCCTTCTCTGTAAAGAGAGAACTTCCTACAAGTTAACTGAAAATTAAAGTTTGAATATTTATTTTAAAAATAATTCTATACTTAAATGCAATTAACAAATTCTGGTTTTCTACATTTACATTTGTACTTTATGTGGCTTGTTGTATTTAAACAGTTATTATTCAAATTGGTACTTTTTTTCTTGATGTCCTTGTAACGTACAAAGTGCTAATGAACCTTGTGTGGCTGCTTGAAAAACTCCAAGTCATGTGATAGTTAAAAACACAGCCCTTTACAAAAAAATTGATTTTTTTTATGCACACTAATTGATGTAATCAAAGAGAAAACAGAGCCGGGCACTCTTTTCGCTGCTTGAAATGCACATAATATATGTTGGGGGGTTAGGCGAGTGGACTACTTGTTAATGTTCAAGTGGGTTAAATGTTATTATAAATATTATTACCCCTAGCTATGCTTGTTTTTTGTTTGTAGACTTCAGGAGGTGCAATCCCGTTACTCATCTCTTGTATATAAATTGATGCACTATGTGTGTTTAACAAATGAGAACAACTGAATGCACCAAATGTTACATTAAAATGATCTTTAAGTATTTTTTTTAGTATGTGTGTTCATTCACAGCAACTTAGAAAATATTTGTAAAAATGAGTTTGAATGTTAACAATACTGAGCACATTTTTCAAGCAAAACGTAAGACACCTAGGCAGTTGATCAGTTGGAGGCAGGAACAGAATAACATACTGGATAAAGAATAACATACAAGACTAAATTAGATTTGATTTATCTTTTTTTCTACTTTAGATTTGCAGCACCTGAACATTTTTTATTTATGGCTCATTGTTTTATGCAATTGTTTTTAAGCAATATGTGTCAAGTCAGCAGTTGACTAATAAGCAGACTGTGTGAAAATGCATGTTTTGTGCATTGCTGACAATGAAAATACTCCTTAAAATGGTGACTTTTAATGCTGTTGTGTATATATATATATAATTATATATAAATATATATAAAGAAAATCTGAAACAGTTAACTGTATTTTTCATTGTTGTTAATGAGAAAGGAAACCAGCTTTTGCTTACTGCAATGGGACGCTTAACGGTTGTAGCATTAGTCAGGAATTTCAGGATGAAGAGTAAAGAAGAATGGGATCAGCAGCAGGACAATGCATTCAGGGTGCTGTAAAAAAGCTCTGTTTTTAGCGCTGAAGTTGATCCAAAGTTAGAGCAGTGTGGGAAAAACAGATCTGTCTTAAAATATGTTGTGTAGGGGTGTGTTTATGAAACAGAGGGATGTCTGTTTTACTAATGATGATACAACTTGCTATTCAAAAATACACAAAGACTTACTGTGGAAGTGATATGCAAAAACAGGTTTGCAAAATACAGCAATACCTAAATGACTGTGAACTAAAACAAGCCTTTGTTATTTTGTGTTCGATTGTCAGTTTTTTGGCTTTGAATAAGACTACTTAAAATATATTCAAATAGTAAAGTTTAAACTGTCAGCCCTATATCTTGCCCTTTCTCATAGGGTTTCCATCATACTCTGACAATCACGTCAACATTTTGGTCAAGCAACATCTTTTAGTTATAAGACAATGGGTGTACAGTATCATTAAAGATTGATAGCTTGCTGGCTTTATTCATCAAGATTTGCTTAATTTTAAATGATAGTCTTTTGTTTTCTGTAGAAGAGGTAAACTGGTACTAAAATGTTGTTATTATTATTATTATTATTTTTATGGCCAAATAGCTCAACCTTGGTCTCATCAGACCATAATACATTTTCCACATATTTTTTGGCGACTGGGCTTACGTATTTGTAAAGTTTAGCCAGCTTGAATGTTTTTCTTTGTGATGAAGTTCTTTCTTCTTGCTACTGTACCCCACAACTGAGACATATGAAGAATATGACTGATTGTTGTCCCATGTACGGCTCAACCAGTACTTGCCAGGAAACACTGCATCACCTTTAATGTTGCTGTAGGACTCTTGGTGGCCTCACAGACCAGTGTTCTCCTTATCTTCTCATCAGTCTTGGAGGGACACCCTGATTTTGGTAGAGTCATTGTTGAGCCATATTTTCTCCACTTGGCAATGACATGTTCATTGTGGTTCATGGGATGTTTAAAGCTCTTTGCAGACCATGGCATTTGGAGTATGTTACAACCAAGAGTATATCAGAATAATCCTACAGAAACTGCCAAACTTTATTTGAGCTCAATCAGAGCCACTTTCATTAATGTAAGGAGTATATTAGCCACTATTTGAGATGAGACTTATTGTCATTAAATGATTATTTTCTGATTTTCTGATTCTGATTATTACAGGGTGTATGTACACACTAATGCAACCAGGTTTTTGTAGGATTTATTTTCCTTTTTTCATTAAGCAGTTTCTGATTTGCTTTCATTTTCTTTGTATAGATTGCAATTTTGCAATAAAGGTGGAATATGTTCTGACAGGATGTATTTTGGTTTCATTTTGTTATTATACAAAATCTGATTTTGGCAGGGGCGTGTAGACTTTTTATATCCACTGTAACATAGACTGGCACATAACATGCCATGTTAAAATATGTTTGTCCATGAAAATATCATGCAGGGCAATGTCTTGCTTCCACAGCACAGCTGGTTAAATTCCCATTATTCCATCCATCCATTATCCAACCTGCTATATCCTAACACAGGGTCACGGGGGTCTTCTGGAGCCAATACCAGCCAACACGGGGCGCAAGGCAGGAACAAACACAGGGCAGGACGCCAGCCCACCGCAGGGCACACGATTTTTAAAAAATAATTTCTTTTTATTATCCTTCAGTATACCCTGTTAGATTTGTATTTTTATATTATCATAATTATTGTTTCAACAATCAAAATGCTTGTTTTTTTTTATGGGGACTATAGGAAATGCTTATAATTTGCAGATTAAGAGTAAGCAGTTGTGACAATTATTTCAGGGTCGTAAAAGTAGCATTAGCTAGGTAAATGACTATTCTGATCTTCAGACTTGCAAGTAAAAGGGACTGATCATCAGCTTTTGTGCAACAATTATCAGTTATTGGAGTTCTTAATGTAAATACTTTACATCTTAATATCATGCTTTTAGGACTTGTCCTAGCTGAATTATCTTATTATCTAAAAACAGAACAAAGAAGTGGACATAGATTAACGTATCCATTCTGCTGCTTTTTTTGCATCAACATAAGGAACTAGGGCCAGACTGATGACCTAGTTCCAGCTTTTTACAGTTAGAAGTAGTACCTTTAAAGAAATTGTGCCTTGTACTCGTACCTTTTATGAAGGATATGTGAAGTGGGTGGAGAAGAGTGTCAGGAGTGATATGTGACAGACGTATCAGCAAGAGTGAAAGGGAAGGTCTGCAGGACGGTAGTGAGACCAGCTTTGTTATATGGGTTGGAAATGGTGCCACTGACCAGAAAGCAGAAGACAGAGCTGGAAGTAGCAGCTGCTTCAGTGATGAAGATGGACAGGATTAGAAATTAGTACATTAGAGGGTCAGCTCAAGTTGGATGGTTGGGAGACAAAGTCAGAGGGGAGAGATTGTGTTAGTTTGGACATGTCCACAGGAGAGATGCTGGGTATATTGGGAGAAGGATGCTAAGGATGAAACTGCCAGGTAAGAGTAAAAGAGGAAGGTCTAAGAGGAGGTTTATGGATGTGATGAGAGAAGACATGCAGGTGGTGGATGTAACCTAACAGAGCAAGATGTAGAGGACAGGAGGATATGGAAAAAGATGAACCACTGTGGTGACCCCTAACTGGAGCAGCTGAAAAAGAAAGAGTAAACGACATATTTCTGGCACTTTATTTAAAGAGAGAAGAAGGTAGTACTGCTTGGTATTCAATATTAATCTAATCAATACCTTTTTTTTTTTTTTTTTTAAAAGTAGGGTGTTTGGAAAAGTGTGTCACATAAAGGCCTAAAATAGCTTTTCCTTGATGCTTCAATCTTTCTGTCGCCAATCTAAATTGGACAGTTTTCGCTGCAAAAGACTTGAATTGTGATTGATAAACTGGCTGAACACAAAACACATTTTTTCAGTGTCTGCTTTTCTAAGCCTTACGGTAATTTAGTTGTAGTGTGACTTTATGAGAGATATTATGGCATTTGAGAGTACATGTGTTTTTATTTATTTATTTTTTTTTTTGCTGCATACTTCCTGTAAATGGTGATCAGCAATGCAGACTACCAAAGAGAGAGTGAAAATTGGAATATTAACCTTTAAATTAAAGAAAGTGGAGTAATAAACTGATGAAAAGGATTCAGAGTAGTCATCCTTTGCAAATAAGCAAATTCAGACCTTTTTATTTTGTCGTTTAATTAAAATGGACAGTGCTTGCTTGAATTTGGATGGTGAGTGAGCTTGTGTTAAGTGTAGCAGCTTGCATTTTCAATTAAATAGAGAAGAATTAGGGTTCAGAACTCATCAATTAATTTATTTGTGAATTATACATGATTTCACTTGTATTTTAATCTGTTTAATCCGAATGAGGCAGATTATCTGCATTGTGAGGGAGCATCAGTTATGGCAGACGCAATTCCCTGAGGGTGATCCGGCTCGTGGGTCCTCAGTGGCTGGACCAGGCCATGGGGACGCCCACCAAACACCTGCTACGGCAGATAGGTGGTCATTTCTAGAGGGGGACTTGACCGTGTGTGTGCCTGGGAGGTTGCCAACCGGGATCCCAACCTGTTTTGTCTTGCGGTGGGTGTGGCAACGTACTGTACCAGTGCATGCTATCTGACCTGATGTGATCTGATTGATGTTCCTGTGCCTTTGAGAAGAGCAGTTTGGAGAAACACGTCAACCTTTGCTTTGCCAATTTTTTTTTTTTTTTTTAGTAGCGAAGGTTGACATATCAGTGACTTTAAAAATGAAATACAAATTCATGCATTACATTAAATAATAGTTTCACTCATTTCGACGGTTTCCTTCTTTTTTTTAATAATTTAATTCACAGTTTTATTTTAGTCAGCAGGTCTAAAAGATTCAAAGTGGTGCAGTCGGTTAGACCAGAATATAATGCATTTTATTCTGCTTGATCACATTCTGTTAACCATGTCTTGACTCCTGATGTGGAATAAACAATTGTAGATCCAGTCTGTATATACAGTTTACCCACTATACACTCCCTTGTGTTGTCCATAGAGTTGTTTTTTTTTTTTTTTTTCATATAAAAAGAGCAGTATACTTGATTTCAGAACATTTTATGTATAATTTGAAGTTTAGTTGTGGTGTTGTAGTTTTGAGAAAGGTTCCGGGTACAATGTGATTTATCAAAATTTCATACAACAAGCTGAGTGCACTCTACCTGCTTTAATGGTCTTCAAAATCGGTAGGGTCTCCAACATTAAAGGGTCATTTGTTGCCACCCTTTTGAAGGTTAAACCTGCAGACTTTCTGACAATGAAAGGCTTTAAAATTAAGGTTTTTTTTCCCTCCTTTTTGCTCTTAGAAACCTTTCTGTGAGCTTTCAATCAAAGGTCTATTGAAGGTCTGTTGAAACATAATTAGTAGCTGAGGACTAAATGCAGATTGATATGGTTGGAATCCTCCTCCCTTTCCTTTGTTGTCAAGTCGTCTCCTCCTTCTCTGCTTTTGAAAGCCGTAGTTCATTTTTAATGTCTTTGGTGTGATTCTAGGAGTTTTCTCTCTCTGCTGAGCAGCTTAGCAAATCCCTGAATCCACATCTGTCTCTCTTCTTGTGGAATTTTAAGCGTTTTTGTATTTTTTTTTTTTTGACTTCACCCTGTCTTTGCCCTTAAACATTTCCATTTGCTTTTCTAAATCTGTACTTTTGCTTTCCAGGAATAAGCACGTGGGTGTTGGTATAGACTGGTTATGCTTTCTAGATGTCCTGGAGCGCTACAAGCATGCTTTTATGAGTTAGTAAAGGAAGCATTTCTTATGAAAACTTGTACATAAAAGGTTCACTTTTGATGGGGGGCTGGGTCGGTAGGGGAGGGCATGTAGGCATTGTTTATGGGTTTCATTCTGAACAGAAAGATGATTTGAAACAGACTACATTATCACATTGCTTAAGGCTGACCGTAACTGAGTGGGTGCAGGGCCTGGCACAGTGAAATTCAGACTACCCTCCCTAGTCCACGCCTTTCTTGCTGCCTTGGCTAATTTAATGCCTGCTGGGTAAACCTGGCATTACTGTTCTGGCCTGCAGATACAAAGGGGCATGGGAAGGTCTGATGACCATAAGCAGACCCGCTTCTTTTTAAAATATTATGCCTCCTGGTTTGTCTGATACATATTCTGCAGGCTTAACTGATCTTTCATTTGTTATGTCCGGACAAAATCTGCCTTTTTTGAATTGCATGACCGAGATCATTTTAATATAAATGTTTTATTTTTTTCAACTTTAAGTCTTGAATATGATTTGATGTCATTTAAAAGCTGCTTTAGAAAGCACTTAAAATAAAAAAAGTGGCTACTTTAATTTACAAATGACTTCCAGTTTACCCATCCCACCTATTTTGATTAACTGGGTATTTTATTAGTCAGGAAATTTTACTTTTAATAATAATTTTACTATTTTATTTAATTACAATTATAAATGTAGAAAAATGTGTTTAAAGTCAAACAAGATGCAAGATTGCTTAAGTCAGAGTTGTACCTCTGTCAAAATTCAATTCACTTACCAAAGCGGTTTTGTGTTTTATATAGAATTAGCTGCCTGAAATCCAAGTAATTAAAGTAGACCTCATGTTTTTTATTTGATATATGTCATCCATTTGGTGTGGTATAATAATGTGCACCTGATCCCTTTCTTTTACCGTGGCGAACGACCAGGGCCTTCACTTGGCTGGGATGCCTATGGAAGGACCTGGGGAGAGAACTTGTACAGGGCATTATCTCCTCTGGAGCTTTAGATGGCAGTCCCCCTGGGTTACAGAGGTGCCTTAGACTCCCACAGGGAAACAAGGGAATTGGATTTTGGCACAGTCCTGTTGGGGTCCGTGGGCGCTGCTAGGGGGTGCTGCAAGGATTGCAGAACCCTTCTTTGTTGGACTTCCTCCTTACTCAGAAGTTCTTCCAGATCATGCTAATGCATCACTGGAAGCACTTCCGGATGCAGAATAAAAGGAGCCTGCTGCCATTGCTCCTTGAGCCAGAGTCGGTATGAAGGGAAACGAAGCTTGCCAGTAGGAGTAGAGGTGGAAGACAAAGAGAAAGAGACAAGAAAAGAAAGTTGTGTACTAGGTCAAAATGAGATTTGTGCTTGAGTAATCAAGCTGAGCAGGTGGGAAATGAGGGTAAACATTTCCCACAAGAAAAAAAAAAATGTGTGTGCTGAACTTTTGTCCTGCATCTGTCTGTGTCAGGTTTGGGGACCTGTGCATCCCCTGCAGGCTACACTTACATTGTCCTTTTCCTCTTCTGATAGAACCATCCGGTTTCTCTTCTTCTCTCAGTGTCGTTCATTGAAGTGACCATTCTAATAGTCATAGCATTTATGTGTGAAATTGCAGTGGTAATTGCTAAAGCATTGTCCTGGTTTAGCGGCTCTAGCCTAGTTATGTTGGGGCTTTGGTTTCCCTGACCTCTGCATTGATTTGTAATTTTCACTCATCGATTGCCCACTGCGCACAGTTATCAGTCATTAGCATTGCAATTATAAACTTAGTTCATTTGGCCTGAGTGAGTGTAAAAAGTCGCTACCACACTGCTGTTGCTGATATATAACACTGAACAACAGACTGTTAAGACCAATTTTCTTATTTATAGACTCTTATCTGGTATTTTTATGTGTTTTTTTTCTTTTTGCCCCTCTGCCTATTTTAAATTCTAATTGATCCTCGCAAATCTTAGCAACTGGATACAAACACAGATACTTGTACATTTTATTAAAATAGGTATTTTAAAATTACAACTAGTGAATAATGCTGTAAAATCAGATGCTGGCCTACTCCCTGTCTTAAATACAAGCTGCACTCCTGGCAAACGTTCAGTTACCCTCCGCTGAGAACTCTTACAGAGGTTACATCTATACTAATAAAAGGCAAAGCCCTGACTGACTGACTCACTCACTCACTCACTCACTCACTCACTAATTGTCCAACTTCCTGTGTAGGTAGAAGGCTCATTCCTTACGGATTACTTACAAAAGTTAAGCAGGTTTCATTTCAAAATTCTGTGCGTAACGGTCATAACTGGAACCTAATTTCATCCATATACTGTATACGGTGATAGCCTGCAGGTCGGTCGCCGTGTGATGCGGAGTTGCGTCCCACGTCATCAAGGCTCCCACATAATTGAGTGCCTGCACATATAAGGTTAATATTCGCGGGTGAAGGACTGTGCTTATGCAAACGACCTTCGATGCATGTACTCTGAGCGGCTTACATGAACTGACTGTGAACGCAGTACGCATACAAGCATATTCATAAGTTCAGCTACTGCGGAAACAAAGCACACGGTGGGAAAAATCAATGTCCAGCTAAAGGAAGACAGTGTAAAAAAAAACCCATGCATGCAGTGTGTGATGTCTCAGATAAAAGTACCGATTTGGGTAGTGAATACCATGACCTCTTTTTTTTTTTTTAATTTGCCAAAACCACAATGAAACTTATCAGTGGCACCAAAACATCAGTATCTTCATACTAGTAAATAACTTTGAATCACCCTTCTCAAACTGTATTTAAGTTTATAAAAGAAGAGTAACAGTCTATAGGTCAACTCAACCTATTTTCTGTGTCCTTATCCACATTTTGTGGTGTTTTGGAAATGATGAGGTTTTACTCCATTGCTGGATGGCCAAAGCCAGGTAACTACACTGATGAGATTTTACAGACAGCAAAGCCATTTGTTTGTAATTTTGCTTTTGCAGAAGTGCACGTAGCAGGGAAGTGGAGTTGGAGTCACAAGTGTTGTAATAAGCTGCAATACAACTTCATCTGTGACATCTGTCCATTTTTAGTTACTTATACAGTAATTGAAAGATACCAATATGGCAAGTGCAAATGTAAATTAGTGTAAACCAAATTCAAACATGTTGACACCTACACCAAGCTGGACTATGACAGTTGATAACAGTTAGACACATAAAGTCTAAGCTATGCAGCACAAGTATGACATGTAAGTTGAAGTTATGGGTAAAGTAAAAAATACGTTCCAGTGCAACTCCAGGGTGTGTGTGTGTGTGTGTGTATAAAGAAGAATGAAGAAGCGGTTGTGACATGGACAGAAAAAAACAGACATAAATACATTTGACTACAGTCAGGTATGAAAAGAAAGCAGGAAGTTTGTTGAAACTCAAGAAAGATGCAAAACTCAATAGTTCGTATGTGTACTATAATGCTGTAGGGCAAGTTCCAGCCACTGTGACTGTGAGAGTTGCTGTTGCTCTGTTAGAAGAAATAAGTTAGGGAGAGAGTGTTGCTACCTGATCGGCATTAGAAGTAGAAGTGGATATGGCATCTGAAGATCTAAGACAAGGTGGACAGAGAGGATAAGTTTACATTTAGGAGGTCCAGTTCAAGCATCTTCACTGCAGTATACATTCACATCTATGTGCTTTGAAGCACCACCCCAAAGTGCTGTAATCATTTACATTTATGTGCATCTGCTTACTTTGAATTTGTAAAATTCTTTACATCTTCAAACCAATCACACTGTGCTATGTATGTTGTAAATAAGTTATACTTGTATATATTCCAGGTAGAAAGCATTTGCATATTTTTGTTTTTTGTATTAACCATGTCCCTCACAATGTTTAAAATAAGAGAAAAATTGTGACAAAATGCACTATTAATAGACAAACCTTTATGTTAAGTGATTTAGGACATGCTGAAGTTAATGTTGCTTTAAAACAATAAATGCTACAGTATTATGTAATGATACTATTTATTCATTGAACTTCTGTAAAAAGTAAAATTCTCCCCTGGGGACAAATACAGTTCTGTCAACTATCCATCTGTCTATCTAAAATTACACATGTTGCAGCCTGCCAATTGGCACTTCCATTTGTCATTATATTGTGTTTAATTTAAAAACCTGAATTAAATTAGGAATACTATTTTTGATGACTTTATTTTAGAAGCAGTAAGTGTTCACACTGTAAGAAAATGTAATTGTTTATATGAGTAAAAAAATCAAGATGCTTCAAGAATAGTTTTATAATTGGCATTGTGGCATATGAATTATAATCACATTGAATAGTTAGGTGCTTGAAGTTTCCCAACCCTACTGCTTAGACATTGCACAGCACTGTCTGCTTAACACTGCTTAGGAAAAAAAAAAACAGCAGGGTGGCTGGCACTGGTTTAGACTGCTTGCTGGGAAAATAGCAAGGAGTGTTGGTTTTTGGTGCTTAGAGACACACTGAATCATTTCGGAATTAAGATTCGGAATGTAGGAATGCACCTTTGAGATGACCACTTTTAGTAAATGAAAACTTGTATTTATTTGGGTTGAGACACCAAGTTACACTTTGTTAAAAACAAAAAAAATGTTGATTTGAAATTACATTTCACAATGTCCTTATACAATAACATCTATGTTTTGAAGCTGCTGGGCTTGAAATAAGAAGAAACAAAATGTGCCAGGTTATGGTTTGGTTTACATTGCACTAAAGAGCATTATTCAAATTTGCCATATGTTGTGGCAATGTCAACAAGATATAAGCATGCTGTACAAATGGATGGATGTCTTCACACACTAGTCTAACACACTTAACTGTTTTTTTTTTTCTTGCTTCATGTTAGCAGGGTGCACATCTTGATTTTTCTCTGAAAAACAGTTTGGTTTGGCTGTGGATTATTAAATACAGCTCAGATGGTTCAACTCTTTGCCATATGAATCTGAAATTACTGTCAGCTTACTTGTATTGTTGGACTTCCCTATCTTACTCATTTTTTAATTGTACTGTACTGGCTTGTTTTGACTGCCCTTTGCCCTTTAGCCTGTTTCATTTTCTCAATCTAGATTGAATATCTGGTGCTCTGAAATAACATCATAAAAGTAATCATATTTTGATTGGATTTAAGTCTTTTTGTATAATATAATGGCTTTTGTTCATATTTAAATTAGTAACATTTGTCCATATTCAAATTATCATATATAAGCCAGTTTGTCTCCATTTGGGTTTCTCTCCATTGGGTATAATCATTGTTAATGTTTGCGATGTGCCATCTGTTGGAATGTATTTTGTAATACTATTAAAGTATATTGGATCTTTCAGTCCAACAGATTGTGCATCACAATTATTATCACTACTGTTGAGAGTCATATACCAAATGGAATATAATTGAGGCAATAGAGAAACTAGCATTATAACTTATTAAAGGATTTTTTTTTTAATTGGAAAAAAAATTATGATAAAGGGAGTACTAATTTCATTTGAGTTCACTAAACATTCTGCTGATCTGCCTTCTTTAATGCAACAAAGTGAGAGCAGGAATAAACTACATAAATAACAAGTTCCATGTTAACATCCCAGGACCCAAGTTTGAGACCCTTATGATCTTACCATCAGCTTCTTCCACCTATGTGACAGTCAGACGGGCTTCAAAGGAATTTGTGCTTCTCTTTTATTTTTTAAATTTTCTTTATTAGGTTATAATGTTGGTTGTATATGCCATTTTGTTTTTTAATTAAGAAAAGCAATAAGTTTTATTAATACACATGGCAAATGCTTTGGAATTGTGGTGCTGAAAAAAATGCCCTTGAGTGAGTGTGTTGGGAGGTGAAATGTAAGGTATTGTAGGCCACAGCTGTACTATGTTGAATTCACTTTAGTTACATGATGCTTCTGCACTTATTCCATGATGTATCGGAGACTGAACCAGCTAGTATTTTATTAGCCTAATGTAGAGTTTAAAGCATTTCACACGTGTATGGTGAGAGAAATATACCAAATGAATAGTAAGTATTCAAACTCACAATAATAAACTGTCAATTGGACAATATATTCAATGGGAACTTGAACTGCAGATGTTTAATACAAATCCAAATCTAAGCTGTAATTTTACCTCTCAGATGGAGTGTTATAAAATTAATACTGGTTAGAGAGCCAGCACTCTGTAATTGAACTATAACTTTTTTTCTAACAAAACCTATTGGAACTATTCTAGAACAAACCTTAAACTGAAGACTGCTAGGCATTTATTTAAACTCCAGATCTTTATCTCAAACACATCCAAATGCTAAAACAAGCCATAAGTTTACCTCATATTGATATAAATCTCATATTTTGCTTCTTTTATTTGATACTCGAGCAGTCTTGCAAAATTGCGGTCTCAGTTCTTTAGACAACTAGATAATAACTGAAAAAGTTATGTGATTGCTTGAATTCTTTTACTATACAGAAGCTTTTTTCTTTATTTTTCAAAGATGCTGCCTGATGCCACTGGATTGTTAAGGTATGGGTGTGCTTCAGAGGGACATTCTGTTTTGGCACTGATGTTCCTACAGTAAATGGTTTTGGCACCTAGCATTTTGACAGCAATCAAAATCACCTTGGCCACTCTTTGATATAAAACATTTCTATCAGCATGCAAAAAACTCTAAGGGAGACTCCCACACTCACTCGGTTAAGAAATTATGTAAAATTTGAAGTCCATTGAAGCATTATTCATCTGAATATATATTACTTAATTTCTTTGAAATGTGCAAAAGCAACTATCAGCCTGAACACATCAATGACCACAGGGACATCAGCCTAGAAAACACTTATGTAATCCATACATGACAGTTATTTTAAGATAATTGATTATTCATGTAAGAATTGTAAAATCTATGTGAAGAAAGGTAACTTTAAGTGGGATGCATGCTGTGCTTAGAAAGGAGGGAACAAAAAAAAAAGAACAGGAAAGAGAAGATCACCCAAAAAAGTTGTCTTAACTTACCAAAGAAATTGGCAAGACCTCTGAACAAAAATCTGAAGCAACTGTACACCCATCATTGAAGAGCTCTATGCAAAAATACAAATGATGGAGAAAATAAGTATCTTGTAATAAGCCATTTTTGTTTTTAAGATTTCCTATCCATTTAAAATTCTTTTCAAAAACATTTCGTATTTTTACTGTGTTTTATTATGTTTGCTTAATAGAATTACTGTTTTTATATTGTTTGAGTCAATCAATCAATCAATCAACATTTATTTATATAGCACATATTCATACAAAAAAATGTAGCTCAAAGTGCTTTACAAAAGGAATAGAGAAATAGAAGACACAATAAAAGATAAACATAAGTCAACATTAATTAACATAGAATAAGAGTAAGGTCCGATGGCCAGGGTGGACAGAAAAAACAAAAAAAAACTCCAAAGGCTGGAGAAAAAAATAAAATCTGTAGGAGTTCCAGACCAAGAGACCGCCCAGTCCCCTCTGGGCAATCTACCTAACGTAAATCAAACAGTCCTCTTTGTATTTAGGGTTTTCATGGAAGGACCTGATGATGATGGTCACGTAGACTTCTGGCTTTCAGTCCATCAATGTTGGTGCCTCATGATGCTTTGAGTAGGTGGTGGTGGCCAGGCCGCCACCACAAAGAAACCGGAAAAAGAAACAGAAGAGAGAGTAGGGGTCAGTATGGATTTTGGAGCCACTGTGAATAATTATTATGAAGAATTGAACATACAGAGTATCAGTATTAAGATTAAATTGAAGTTATAAAAAGGCCATGTTAAAGTAATGTGTATATATATATATATATATATATATATATATATATATATATATATATATATATATATATTGTGGTGGATTGCCGGCATTTCACTCCGGCCCTCAACCCCAGGCTGCCAGGAGGAGCTCTCCCGACAGCATGATCATGCCCCGAGTTCCAGCAGGGCATCATGGACTATGTAGTGTTTGTACACAGCCCTGCTGGATACCTTGGGGCCACCAGGCGTCGCTGTAGGGGGGCTCGTAGGCTCTTATGTGCCCTATAACCGGGAGTGCGTCACGGTCACGTGACAGGAAGAAACGATGTGCTCCCGGGTTGAAGAAAAGGACTATTTACCCTGACCCGGAAGGAATAAGGACTTGTGGACTGTTGGGCAGGAACACCTCCGGGTCAGGGAATATAAAAGGACTGTGGGAGCTCCCAGACGATGAGCTGAGTTGGGAGGCAGGGTGGCTAAGCGTCTGGGAGTGGAGGATTGTTATTAATTATTGTATTATTTGAGAATTGTGGAGAGGAGCGTGCTTTGTGCACTTTATTATTATAATAAATTTCATTTTTGGACTTTTACCTGGTGTCTGACGTATAGTCTGAGGGTACAAGGGTGCGAGCAAGCTTCTTATTCTATCACAATATATATATATATATATATATATATATATATATATATATATATATATATATATATATATATATATATATATATATATATATATATATATATATATATATATATGTATATATATAAAAAAAAAAATATATATATATAAAAATATAGAGTCAAGCTATATTTTTAAGAGCACCTGTTGTTGCTTAGGGACACCTCCAATAGAAAGTTGTGCAGTGAGTTGGCATCTGTAAGTTTCTTCGTTTGGATGTTGGCATAGATGTAGCTCAAGTCTGAAGACAACGGTTTGGTCTGTTTTTGCTGAGCTAGTAAGTTTCTTTGCTTAAAGCAGTTTTCCTTGCACAGATAAAGCAGTATATGTGGGATGTTATAAAGCATCTATATTAAAGTAAAGGTACATTTTCCGTGATTAAACAGCACACTAAACTTGTACTAATAGATCTTAGTAAATTAAGCAGTTACTTAAATACTTATCTCTCTATTATAACAAAAAATCCTTGAAAGGAAAAGCGGAGCGATGATACGTGATCTTCTTGGAAGTTCTCAGAAGACACTTAAAAGACCCGTGAGATGCAAACAATATCAAATAACACTCAGCCGTGTAAAGCACGTAGCACATACAGATCCTGTGCTCTCAGCACATATAAAGTGTATAAGGGCAATGAGTTCTAGATGAAACATCAACGAAAGAAAAAGAAAGAGCAGTGCGGAGAAAAGAGACCCAAAAGCATTGGAGAGAAAAGAGGTAGATAAGAGATTATGAAAGCAGTGGAATTCGAAAGGCTCAAACAAACGATGCTGTGATACACATGCAGAGAAAGGTAAAGAATTTGAAAGTAGTCAAATTTGAAAGTATTGTAGCGTCTCAGCCAGGTTGAAGCCTTTTTTGTTTTAAGCTACTGTTAGGTCCGATTGAGGGAGGCAGAGTACAGCACGGAAGACTGATAGCAGCGCGACGGCACCTCCTTAGCATGCGTTCAGCTGCCAACCCCGACAACATGAGCAGCATTATACATCCTGAGAATGAGATTTAACCATGCCCGGGGCCAGAAACAAAGGACAAGTATTGTGCTTACAATGTCCATGGACAACTAACCTAGCAGTTGTTGGATTGCTGTTGGCGGACATGCTTCATGTGCTCCCAGCTCTTAAAACAACGACGAGACAAGCAAAACATGCAGTTCGCCAGCAGTAAAAAAGCCTGCCGATGATCAGAATGCTTCTCCTTAGCGTGCGTTCAGCCAAACTAACCCTTGCCCCACACCCTTCACAACACGAGCGACAGAGATGCGAAGTGGCAAAAGGACAGCTGCTGTACAGGCTTTGAAATGATCGAGCAGCGAGACAAGTAGAACAGGCAGCTTGCCAGCAGCAGAAAGACAGCATATGATCCGACAACATCTCCTTAGTGTGCGTTCAGCTGCACCCCCTTCACAACGCGAGCAGCATTATACGTCCTGCGAGAAAGAGATGTAACCACTCCTGTGGCCGGAAATAAAGTATTTAAAATAAAAGTGAAAATAATGCATATGTAACAATCCCCATGAAACTAACTATTTTTTTAATTGTAGATCCGGTAAACAAAACCCGGGGGTGGGCGAGCGAAGTGAGCAGGGGGCAGAGCCCCCTAGTTTGTATAAATAAATGTTTGTTTTTTTCCTGATTACATTTCCTATAATGGTAGACCTTCCTAATTTGGTACCTTTGGGGTCTGAGGCATGCTTAATTAGTGAAAAAAATGCTTGATCACAGAGGAATCTCCTCAAAACAATAGCTAAATACCTCATCATATCTTTAGAATATCATGTAAATCAGTACAATTTGGATAATAAAGAAGAACATTATATGATAAAGTAAGTGAATTTTTAATGAAGTAATGTACTTGTACTGGAAAGGTGCCACAAAACCCACAATTAAAAATGTATGGTATTAGCATTTTGATATATATATTTTTTTTTATTCCAGAAGTAAATGTCAGGCTTTCTCTCAGTCCACACCCACATGTAAAACACACACACACACACACACACACACACACACACACACACACGCATGCCTCTTAGTGCTTCAACATGCTCGGGATGCATTGAAGCATCTATATGGATAAAAACAGGATTTTGCAAAAAAAAGAAAGCTATTTTAAGAGACTGACCTTGGGCTTTGTTTGTTATCATGGGAAATGTCAACTGGACAGAGAATTTATAACAACGAAGTCTGGCAAACGTTTTTGTACCAGCTGTAGTCTTATTTCTGGCGTGGCTGTGCAAAATATTGCAGTTGGTCTTTTACCAGGAGACTTTAGCACTGAACAGGTGGAATTGCCAAGGGTGCATTGCGGTGTTCATTAAATAAGGAATTTTGAAAAGAGCTTAGTTTAGAGGTGCTTGCATTTGAGGTGAATGGAGAGTTGTTGTCAGGCTTGTTGAGCAGTTTTTCATTTGATGTTTGGAGTCTTTCCTGTTTTATATGGTTGGGATTCATATCCAGATATATGCTTGAAATGAGGAAGGTACAAGACGTAATAAAGTTCGAGTCCTACTGTCTTGTGGCCTAAAGCTAAGGTGTTGGATAATAAACCATCCGATTAAAAACTCCATTCCCATCATTGATTTACTATGTGACTTTGAACAAGTCATTCCATTTGTAGAAGTATACAGACAAGTGCACTTAATGTCATGCTAATAACTATTCTAAGGCCAAGCAGAACCATAAGACCAACCAAAATGCCACATAAAAAGATGACACATCAAACTTGCCTATAATGGCCATTTGAAGAGATAATTACTTTAGAAAATATGCATTTTATATAGCATGTTTTTACACATTTATTAACTGCTTTTTAATGGGGGGAAAAACTATCCAAATGTTTTGAAGTGTTTTATTCAGTTTATGGTAATGGAGACTGAAGTCTATACCATCCACTTTGGGTGCATGTTGGAAACTAACCCTGGAAGTGTTATCAGTCATCCAGATCACATTCACATGCACACCAGCACTACTCACACCAAACCAGATAACCTACCCTGCACTTATTTGGGAGGTAGTAGGAAAACCTCAGTACCTGGAGAAAAAGTCAGAGATAGTTGCTTTGTGCACCGCAGTAAGTATTTATTCTAACACTTGTTTATTCCTGAGGGAATAAACATTAACAATAGAAAAAAAACCTAGAATTTTTTTTTTTTTTGTCCAAGTGAACACACATACTGTAGTTTCAGTTGAGTTGAGATTATCCCTTGCACGTGGCCAATCTAATACTGTTAGTGTTTTAACTGCAGACTTGAAGGTTTAAATTGTGCTTGCTGTGTGTTTGAGGTTATTGTTCTAAAAGGTACTCAGAATTTGTTTATACTTCTCAACAGTAAGCATTCCATCCATTCTGACCACAGCTCTTAACACTTTTGACCAAACTGAGCCTTCACATTGTTTCACAGGTTGCAGAAAGGCACTCATGTAATTCTCAACAACCCCCATTAGACTTCTTTGCTTTCAGTAATAATGGTGTTTTAGTTGCAATAAGAACTAGTTCTATATCATTACTTTTGAGATTTCTTCATACAGTTGAAGTGTGTACTTTTGTGGAAGATAACTGATCCTTTTGTCACTTAAAAAGGTAGCTTTTAAATACAGTTCATCAGATGCTGGCAGCATTTAGGTCTTCCATTGCATTTTCTGTCTTCAACTCAATTTCTTCATATTTTTTGATGACCACCTGAATGCCAAGGTCTCAGTGTAGTTTATTGTAGCTTAACGTGTATAACTTGTTGTTACAAAACTGTGATTTTTGTCTGTCAAAATGTGTCAACCTTGCCATGTCTAGATCTCTACTCAAGGTACTGTGGTATTTGTGGTAACCATCCAGCAAACCCATTTATTTATTAAATATGCCTTTTGACAACACCTGGTCTATTTAATCATTACTTCATTAATTTGAATAAGGTGTGTAAGTCAGGGCAGATTAGGGAGTATGCAGTGGTACAGCATGTTGCCACACCCACCACACAACAAAACAGCTCGGGATTCCACCTTCTGGAAATGTCTGTTTTTCTGCTGCAGTCTAATGGGTCCAGCTGCTTGGGTCCTCAACAATGAGGACACTGCAAGCCGGATCATGGTGGGGGAATCGCACCACATGGCCATAAGTGCAGTAACTGACACCCCCTCACAATGCAGGTAATGTGTCTAATTCTGGACTCTGAGCAACTTTCATTTGGCACAAAGTCAAACCAGTGGTACCCAATGATTCTCCGAAGAGACACAGTACTGAAGGAGTCCTGTCTTCATCTCAGGTCATTGGATAGTGTTCATGTATCGCACCCATATAGCAAAACAGGAAGTACCAGGACTCTGTAGACTTGGACCTTCATCCTTCTGCACAGATATTGTGAGCACCACATACCCCTTTCCAGGGACCTCATGAACCCCCCATGCTCTCCCTGCTAAACTTCATAGAAAGAGTCACTGCTGAGGAAGTAAATTTTTCGACAAGGTTGACACTGTTTCCGCATACAGACACACTGCTTGATGGCTATGCCTAAGAGGTCATTAAAGTCCTGGATCTTGGTGTTTATCTAGGACACTCACAAGATCAGACACTCAGACTCCTCGCTCAGTCTCAAGAGCCCCGATCAGAGCCTCCATTGACTCTGCAAAGATCACAGCATTCTTGGCAAAGCCAGATCAGTGAATCTTTGTGCACCAGCAGATGACCCACAGCCGCTGAAATCCACAACCCTTCCCCTAACAAAAGTTGATTCCATTATATTGACTTCATATGCGAGTCACTTTGGATAAAAGCAACTACGAAGCAAATAAATGTAAATGTAATTGACATGGGAGTAGTTTTATATTTAACATTTTGTTTGAGTACATGGTATACAAATGTGCGTTTTAAGCTTTAGGGGGCTGCATACATATATGCTTCCTTTACCTGTTTTTTTTCTTTTTTCTCCTTTCGTTTTTGCTTGTTGAGGTATGTTTAGATGTAGTGATGATAAACGTAAGCCAGTCACGAAGTGTACAACACAAATAGTTATTGTAATCTTGCAGATGATGAGCGGTTTCAGTTGAAATTTCTTGCTTCCTGCTTTCTTTGGTAACATAGAATGGCAAATTCTAATTCATCCTTCAAGCACTGTTGTCAATAGAATTTCAATTGTATGGAAATCTGTGAAGTAGTACGTTTGAGGGGAGAATATCTAGTGAAGTGTGTTTTGCGTGTACTAATAAATTATTTACATTTTTCATTCTAACAGATGGTGTGTTGCAATTGCTGCACCCATTCCCATACCTATACAAGATGTAATACAGAAAAAAAACATTAATATATCCTAATTAAAACATTTTGCAGCATCCAAGTGTATTTTTTCCCCAAAACTCTGCTGCTTCTCGAGTAAAAATTGTTTACTATAAAAGTGAAAACTGAAGGCATAACTAAAACATCTACCCCAGGGAAGCAGGTTCTTGTCTGTATCCCCCACAAGTACCATTCATTCCTGGACAGATGTTGGGCAGTCTAGATTAGGAGAACTGTCTACAAAAATACACTTTAAACCTGAATAAAGATCAATTCCAAGTTTATGTAGAGTTCAGTGAAGTTCTTACTTGCATGGCTGACCAAGATGCAACAGATAGTCACTTTCAGACACCATCTTACTTTGAAACCTCTGGAGTCTACCTTTTCCCAGGTGTCGCATAACATCTGCAAAATCTATTACAAACCAAATTAGTGGACATGTACAAGTTGATTTTGTGTTAAACGCAAAATTTTTTTGAAATAAACAGGAAAATAATCAAGTGGTATTGTGTCTATTTATTCATCTAGTAAACTTGGCTTGAATTTGTAAATCAGTAATTGGTGTCTCTTACACACTTAGGGCTCCAATTGTTATGTGAACTTTTTATTTTAAGGACCTAAGCAAGTTATAACAGTGGTAGGATACTACTTTTCTGCTTTAGTACTTTGTATTAAAATCTTTTACAGGGTCACTGAGAAATGAGCCCCAATGCTTGCTCTGCTTACAAGATGTACATGATTTTTAAATAGTCTCTTTCTACCTCATCTGGTTTTCCCTTTTTGAAAATAAAAAAAAAAAAATTAAGAAAACCTTCTTTCTCAGTGAAAACATTTTGGTGAAATTTTACTTAAACATGTTTTATTCCCAAGTATTTTATCTTACTAACTGTAAAAATAAGTATGCAATTAGGTAAAGATTAATTGTTTACATGGATTCTCGGAACATACTAAATAGTTTTTGAGTTGTACCATAAAGAAAGTAAATGCAAATTTGCTTGCAAGTATATTTGCATATATGTGCGTGAGTTGTGTTTTTTTGATTCCATATTTACTTTTAGGGATTACCTTTTTTAACAGTCATTAAAAAGCTCTTTTACTGCCGCTATTCCTGAAGAGATCCCTTAAGAGCTGAGCAGTGTTTTTAGATTGCAGATGAAGATCATCTTTCTTCTCATATGCTCAGGCTATTTGTCCCTTTAAGCATGATTTAGTCAAAGTATGCCTTCTCCAGTTTGTCATTTCATCTCCTATTAAAAGTGACAGTAGATTGCAAAGCTCATAGTAAAGATTAATAGTCTAATAAACATAAAATATATGAATATATGCCTTTACTAGGAAGTTAGAGAATATGGATTACTGTATAGCTTACTGGGTTATGTTTCAAACACTGTAAGTAATTCAGGCTAAATACAAAAATTGAGTTGCACATTACTTGCCACCTTTTATAAATCTCTTGATTACACTACCAAATATTTGTTGTAATGTCACATTCTCAGTAACCAGTTCTATTTGTTTTTTTTTTTAATTATTCATTTTCTTTATTAATTATGTGCTGTCCTCTTGTTGTCAGGCCTGTGTGGCGTGGTAAAAAGTGTCTCTGGGGGTCTTTTCTCTCCACTGCTACCAGACAATTCAGTGCTTCCTCCCAAAGTATTCCTTAAATTTATTATGAAATATCAGAAGAACAATATTTATTCATTTATTTATTGATTGATTGATTGAATTTTGTGTCCTATGAGTCAGTATCCTTGTTTTTTTGTTTCTGCTGCTGTACTCATCTGAATTTCCGTATGGGATTAGCACTTGGGTGCTGTACCGTGTCAGCCATTATGGATGTAGTGAGATGTTAAGCAAAATGACACCTTTTATTTTCTTACTAGAAAGATTACAATATGCAAGCTTTTGAGGCAACTCTGGCCCCTTCTTCAGGCAATACAACCAGCTATATCCAGGACACCACTGATTTCTTAAAAGAACTGTCTGCTATAGGCCCCTTACCTAAGGGAACCATCCGGGCCACAGTAGATGTTGAAGCACTTTACACAAACATCTGCCATGATGGTAGGAATATTGACATGTGAAACGTACCTTAAACAACATGATTCATCCACAGAGTCAGCTGTACAAATGATAACATTCACTCTGACACACACTTTATTCTCAT
Source organism: Polypterus senegalus (assembly GCF_016835505.1). Taxonomy (NCBI): domain Eukaryota; kingdom Metazoa; phylum Chordata; class Cladistia; order Polypteriformes; family Polypteridae; genus Polypterus; species Polypterus senegalus. Next base: position 153,653,109 of record NC_053158.1, read on the forward strand.
TTGGACAAAACTTCTGCTTGCAACAAGTGGGGAATGCAATGAGCTGTCAGTTTGCACCTTAATATGCAAACCTGTTAATGGCAAAATGGAGGATGATTTTATGTCCACATGCGTCTTAAAACCAATGTTGTATCTCCATTACATAGATGACATCTTGACTACCAGTGAGAAGTTCCTCCACCATATTCTTAATGAATATAATTCTTTCCACCCCAACATAAAGATGAGGCTTAATTTCTCAAAAAAAGAAGTCTGCTTCCTTGACACCACTGTTCAACAGAAAGATAGCACCCTTGTAACCTCTGTTTTTCACCAACGGCCAGTTACCGTTCTAAATACAGGTTAGTAGCTGTGTTGCGCTGTATTATGCAGATAAACATTAGTGGACACTGGAGATGCATTTTTATCAAGCGTGTAAATGTAATGTGGGTAAATTGTACATGGCTGCAGTCTATTCATGAAATGCACATTAAAGGGGGTCTTTGAGAAAACTAATAGTTATTGTGGGCCATATGTAACATATTCTGAATATTGTTGACGCTGGCTGCATTTAAAACCTCCAAGGGCTTTGTTGAGCTGACAGTCCTTGACACCCCAGGTTTAAGTAGTAAATATGTAGATTATAGCGGGCTGTTCATTTTTACACCACCAAAACAGAACCATGCAGTGGTTCTTGTTTTAAATGGAAGATTGATATCTTTGGAGAACTTATGAGAAAATCTGGTATTGCCTACCTAGAATTTTTTTTTTTTTTTTTAATTATCGCTCAGACTTATCTACAGTTTGAAATCTATCCAAAACCATAGTCGATCAGAAAAAAGCATGACTTGTGATATTTTTATGTTTTGTAGTATTTAGTTTATTTTTGTATATCGCTCCTCCCTGAGTGCTGAAGCAGAGCATTGTGACAAGTTCTCACAAAAAATACATGTATAAATTTTACAGTTTACTAAATGCATAATTAGTACACATAATGACAACTATTTATATATCTAAAACACCTTTAGTGAAGCTTGCTTTATTTATGAATCTTTGAATTTTGTTAAGTTGCAGACATATAAAATCGATACTGTTCAGCATGATGAACTGGGAACTCCACTTACCTGAATTTTGATTTTTTTTATTTCTTTCCAGAGTGCTTTCTATGAGAAGCTTGTATGTTCTCCATGTGTCGCTGTAATTTTCCTAAGCTGATCTTAGTTTTTATTTCACAGTCCAAGTTAGGTTAATTGGTGACTGTCCCAGAGGGAGTGAGTGTGTATTTAATTAGTGACAAGCTGTGATGCCCTACACTTGTTTTAATCCATTTCCATGCCATTATTATTGTGTCTTGAATAAATGTTTTGTCAATTTCTCTGCTTATTACACTCCACCGCTCTTATGGTATTGAATCCTTTGTTCAGATCACCAAAATATGTTTTTGATTAGCATGTTTAGTCTCAATCTACGTCTGTTTAAGAAACCTTATGTCTCATGATACCTTAGACCTTGTGTCTGTTCTTGGATTTGACTTTGACTAACCTTTATTTTACTATTTTTGGTTATCTGTCTCCTTCCTATCAAACAACTTTTACTTTATACCCCCAGTTTCTCATCTATTTGTAATGCTCCATTTGGGAAACCATATGTTGGTGGTCTAGTGTTGGCCATTGCAGTTGGTTTAAAAACCAATCTCTAGCACTCTGCTTAATGCCTAAATGTTTGACCCTTACCTTAAGAACCTGTTTTCTTTTTTTTAGCTTTGTCTTCATTATGGATTTTTGTTTTGATGCCCTCCACATCTCCAGTCGCACTCACTCTGACCCCTGCGGTGGAGTAGCACTCCACCCTATGTTGATTCCTATTTTGTAAATGATACTGGCCTTGTGACTGTGCACTGGCGTGAATGGGCTTGGAAAACAGAATAATAAGTGATTTGTGTTTGCTACCATTATTAAAACGTATTTTTAGGTGTTCAGATAGTGAATCCTGGGTTATCTTTAGGGGTGAAGGTGTATGCTGTAATTGCCCATATGCTGCCAAATCCTTTTTTTATTGTCCAAAAATGCTATTTTTCTTGTGATTGTGTATGATGAATCTTTTTTTTCTTTTTGTAGTTGTTATATGTCTCAGTAAAGCTAAAGGCATCCTTTGTTACTTCATTTCCCTCACATGCCTTTTGTGACTGTAATCCCTAGCTGAGTTTCTTTCATTCATGGTATTTACAGTCTTTATTATCCTCCTGCTAATTGGTTATTAGATCTATGTGGTATTTGTTACAATACCTAAATATATCATTCCAAAATGTTACAGTGTTCAGTGCTCTTTATAGATTTGGGGATGTTCCTGGGGAGATGTCAGTATGGAAGCTTTGACCACTTGTTGTGCTCTGTAATGCTCATCTGCTGCCTTGTTTAATATTATGATATAGTTCAAATCTTTTAAATATAATTAAGCAAAGAAGGTTTGTCATTTTATGGTAGTAAAACTGAAATAAGTGTGTATATGTGTATAATAGATACAAAATAATGCCTATGTGTATAGAAATATAGGTGTGTGTGTGTATTCTTATATACTGTGTATGTAATGTGTAAGGGGGTGTATATTTTTTTTTATTTATTTATTTTGTATGCACTCTTCACGTTGACCTATTTTTTTTAATGTATTTTACTGCTACAGTATATTGTTGCAGCTAGAACTCTTAGAAATTATAACCCCCCCAGTCCTTAATTAATACTGATTTACCTTCTTTTTACCAGTTAAGCATTCAGTCATTATTGCTTTCTCTTATATGAAGTATAGGGAAAGTGTTGTAATCGTCCAAAAATTTAATGTCAAGATTTTGATGAATCTCAACATTTTATACCTCCCCGAGTCTGAAAATATGTTATATTTATTATTGATTTGATTTGATTTGTTATTGATGGTACTGTTATGTACCTCTCTCTATTATAATAAAAAAAATCCTGGAACGAGACGAGACTTTTTAGCCTGGGACGAGACGTGACTTTTTCAGAGAGATACTTTCATGTTTTGTGAGATGAGACTTTGTGCCAAGGGATATAACCATGCACAGGGCCGGAAATAAAAGACAAAGAGTAGATGACAAAGTAGAAGGTCGTGAAGAATTCAAAAACGTTGGCGCGATACACATACGGAGCAGGTTAGAGATAATGAAAGTACTAAAATTTGAAAGTCTTAGAAAAATGATAGTAAAAAGATCACATTAGCGCAAACAATTGGAAATTATTACTCTGTGAAAATAACAGAACTGCGAAAAAAGATATATATTGTTCACATTTAAACTTTAAGTCAGAGACTCGTAGATCATTTAATTTGTGCTGCCATCAGGGAAAAGTAGTGTTTCTTCTCAATGAAGAGTCCTATCTGGAAGAATTAAAAGATTTGTTGTTTGGTGAAAGTGAAATCCACATATGCGAGAGCTAGAGACACGAAGTGGCTGGCGCGTAGCGGAGGCCGGGGGGGTTGGCGAGCGAAGCCCCTAGTAATATAAAAATATAATCATTGTGTTGTGGTTTACTCCTCAAATCCATCCCCATATCTGAGTATACGAGAAAGTCTAGAGGAGACCACTCCCGATTTTTATTTACTAGGATAGTAGTCTGATTTATCAGATATTTTTTTGGTAGTACTTAAAATGCAGTGGTTACATTGAAAACTTGTGTAAGCATACTTTGTCATTGTCTCATATTGGGAACTGCAACACAACACACAATTTGTGTAAGCATACTTTGTCATTGTCTCATATTGGGAACTGCAACACAACACACAATTTGACACACCTATAGATCCTAATGAGGTTGCAGTTCACAATGAAAATCAGTCAGTTTAATAGTTTGCCATCTTCTCAAACTTGGATTGATATAATCTCAAAAAAGTTGAAATTATGTTTGGCTTTGTTTTTATCACAGGTACATTAGTCAAGTATTGTATTTGAGATAATACTGGATTTCAGCGTTCAAAGTAGAGTCATACAGCTTCAAATACAGGCAAATTTCAGATTACAAATGAATTTAGTACTTAAGTCAGAACATTAACTGAAAATGTCTGTTAAAGGAAATAGGCTAAAAATGTGTAATGTATAATTACATACTAGCTGTGTTGTTACCTGGTTTCACCCAGGAAATTTCCTAAGATAATGGTGATACATCTGTCTCTGTACTTTATAGTTTGGCATGAACTTGCCTTGAATTGCATTCTTTTTGCACCAAATTATGTCATTTTCTCATAGCACTGAGAATTATTTTTGTGTCGGGTGTAAACTAAATACTAAACATTTTAATAAGGCCCTTCTGTGTCTTCAAAAGGTTGTAATTAATTTTTTCCAATTTTGCAACATTTTCCAGGTGGTTCATCAATTTATTTCAATGCACAACAATATGGGCATTTATTATTCATGGATTATTTAAAAATGTCTTTATTAGATCCATAATAAATGTGTGAATTATAACTAAACACATCATTGAACTTTTTGAGGCAAGGCAAATATCTTGTTTGATTTGCACGTGAAACAGAACTTTCTCTGTTCATATCAGTATGTTTTGAGGTATATATAGTAACAGCAATCCTATGATTTTTCTGGATGTTTATGCATGTATTTAACAATTGCAACTCTGTTAACCTGTTGATTTTTTAATATATTTTTAGCAACAACAAATCTGTTCACTTCGGGATTTTTTTGAGTAGCAGTAGCTGCAGATTTATTTAATAGATTTTGTCTTATATTGTCTGTATATCTAGTAATGTTTTACAAGGGTAAATAAAAAAGTAATTTGAAAACTACATAGTAACCACAACAGACACAACAGATAAAAGCTAATGCAATACCACATATTCATGAAGGCTGCCATAAGCACGTGTTGTATTGCTTCCGCTTCTATCTGTTGTGGTTACCGTGTAATTTTCAGATTGCCATTACATTTTGATTTACCTTCATATCAGTATAGTTTTGAGATAATTTGGTTGAATCAGAGTGAGTTTAAAAAAAAATCCAAATACTGTGCAAAATGCAGTGCTCTAGACTGACAATAAATATTGCATAAAATTAAGTGTTTTGTGGAGATTAAAATCTATAAATACCAGCCCGGAGAGACGTCGACCAGCAGGTTCAGACACCCACCTCATCCGGCCTGTGTCCCCGCCATGAATCCCAGGCTTCACCCGGTGTGGGCACTCTGCACTTCCACCATTGCCAATGGCTCCACCCGGCGAAAGTACCTCCTGAGCATGATGGGCGCTCTTGCTCCCAAATTGTTCAACAGGAGCAACCCACAGTCCCCTCCTGAGCGATGGCCGCATGCTCATCTTTGGGGCTTCATTCCCGTCCACCTGCTTCTGTTTATTCCAGCGGCTTGTTCTCTCTCGCCTCTCTGCTTCTTCTCCCATCTTTTAACCTCCGTTCTCTTTTCCTTTCTTTCCCTCTTTTGATCTTGCGCTCCCTTTTACAGGCTGGGGAGCAGTTGCAGGTGCGATCGTCTGATTTCTGCCCATGGCTGATATTGAGACAATCAGACCACCTGCACATGCCTGCAAGGCAGTGCACGTTTGGATGACCGAATCACACCAACCCAGAGACAAGCCATTCTCAAGACAATTGCTTGCACCTGCTCCACTCCCCAGCGTGAGCGTGTTCATTGTTTATTTATTAAAAGAGCCAGTTTTTCTGAGCCAGAGACCCACTATACCAAACCTTGCTTGGTTTTGCTGTTCGTGTACACCACTTATCTGGTGGAAACTTTAACTTATATATACCAGCACAACTCAAACAGGATGCAGAGCCCTGCTACTCTTTCTCTTTGGGCCTCTGTCAACGCTGCATGGCATGAGTATAATGTACTTAGATCAGTATTATTATGGGTAGAGGTTGGGAGCACGTACTGATACATGCCGTACCCACCACACGATGAACAACCTCAGGATCCCAGTTAGGTAAGAGTGCAGCAGTGCAATGGGTGACACCTCAGCACCACACTAGTTCAGATGGAATGGAACGGAACAATGCAAGATTTTTTTTTTTTTTTTTTAAGTGTCTAGAGTTCCAGTCCTGCCACCAACCCCTGAATTTTTCCTTGCAAGTTGGAGGACCTGCTTGCAGAGCTGGATGCAGGATAACATCATACCCAGGACAGAGCAGTTGCAGGTTAAGAGCCTTGCTCAAGGGCCCAACAGAGTAGAATCACTTCTGGCATTTACGGAATTCAAACCGGCAACCTTACGATTGCAGGTCCCTAACCTGAGCCACCACTCTGCCCATTATAGGCAAATTTTAAAAAAAAAAAGGTTGTCTGATTTTCTTTTTTCTATAACGTTGGCAGATTTTGATCAAATCAGTCAAAGTATTTTTGAGATTTTGCCCTTTCTTTGTGGATACCTATTAACCTAGATGTGTTGTCCTGACAAATTTTAGTTTTTTGATTAAATGTTAAATATTGTCTTAGGTGAGTGAGTGGACATGGACAGGGTTGTAGAGGTGCTGGAGCCTGTGCCAGCTAGCATAGGGTGCAAGGCAGGAACAAAACCAGGACAGGGTGCCAATTTAGTGTTGCCAGTTCACCTAACCTGCATGTCTTTTGACTGTGGGAGGAAACCAGAGCACCCAGAGGAAACCCAATCGGGCACAGGGACAACATGCAAACTCCACGCAGGGAGGAGCTGTTGACACAAATTCTAGTCTCCATGCTGCTAGGCAGCAGTGCTACCATTGTGACATTTCAAACTTATTCCTAAAATGACAGTGAAGCAATATTTCTGTCATTTAAATCACAAAACCCAAGTAATTTAAAGTAACTCTTTTAATCTAGACATGGTGATAACACACACTTCAACAACAAAAATAAACCAAACCAAACCAAAATGTCTGACGTTCTAAATAAGTTGATGATCTAATCATTTGAATGTGATCAGCTTTTTGAGTTAGTGATAAATGTACTGGTGTACTTGACTTTTTCCATATGTGAAATTTGCACATGTTTATTTAAATTATAATATGTATTAAAATGTAAATATGGTATGATGTTTATTATATAATATCACCTTTATCCATAAATACTGTTTAAATGAAGATCAAATGTTGATATGTTCACATTTGTTAAAAAAGAAAAAAATGTAATGTTTTCTCTTTTACTTGACTGTATGCTTGTGGATGGTTTTTTCCATTTTCAATATGTTTTCTATTTAACTTTTTTCAGCAGTGAATGTCATGCTAACACATGTATACCATTTTAGATAGTGGAATGTTTCCATGTTTCAAAAGACTTAAGAATGTTCTTGAATAGGGTGTGAAATGAAATTTGTGTCTTACATGTCTCATTCTGTTCGAAGATGTCAGAGCTCTTGAAAGAGTGCCTTAATATAAATGGCTTACTTTGTAGCACATTGTGAACATGATCAGTTTTCCTCGTTTTGTAAAAAAAAAAAAATATATATATATTATACATATTTGACCTTTTTAGTTTAGGTACAACCTTTTTATTTTTTATGCCTCTTGTATTAATCTTGCTGAACTTTCACCTACTTTCTTTAACTGAGGAATTTAAGAAGTGCAAATAACAAAAGTGAGTCACTGAGATTTCTAAAAAGATTTAAGTGCAGACGTAGTATTTCAAAGCCTTATTACATGATTTTAAATAAAGCACTTATTAACACTGTGTTGATCGTCTGCTGTCCCTAATCATTGAAATCATTGTAATTCCAGGACACACCACTTGGGAAGACTTCAGTTCTGGGTTTAATTATTTTAACTCTATTAATTATAATATGTAGTTATATATATATAGTGTATTATCGTCTATCAGTGTTTTAATTTTATCTTGATAGAACATAATTGACTGTTTTCAGCACCTAATTTCGGGTTTATTTGAATGTGAATGCATGTATTAAGGAGACAAAAGGTATATCAGATTTTATTAAAATGATCTGAGAGCCAGGAATATACTCTTTAGTATGGAAATTGATTAATTAGAATTCCCACTAATACTATTGAAACCACAGAAAAATACAAGTATTGTTTGTTCTGTGCAAAATTACTTTGTTCTATATCTCAGCACAATTCATAATTTCACAAGCTTCATTAATTGTTGTTTTTCCCATTTGCTTTTGGGAAAACAAACTCCATTTATTATGTAAAAGACATAATACACCATCCCTGGAGCAATTTAGTTTTGGTTTTGTTATCTGTGTGAAAGAGCTTTTGGCACAGGCTTCATTCCTTTATTCATGACTCATGATATAATTGAAAGCAGTGTTGTGTGTTTCTTTTTCAGCCTGGTATCAAGCTATACTGTACCGCTATGGAATATTAATTACAAATAACATTTTTAGCTCACCACAGTTTATCATTTAAAATTAAGTTGTTTTTTTTTTTTTTCTTTTTAAATGGGGTTAAAAATGCTGATATATTTTATGGTAATTTTTCAGGCTGTCTATTTTTAATTTTAGATTTCAGTTATAAGCCATTAGATGTTTTGTTGTGTATTGCAAACATTTTTTCTGTTGATGGAGTGGTTCATAATTTAATTCAATTCAGTTTATTTTTGTATAGTACTCTTCACTTAGTGCAGCATCAGAGCATTGTAACATGTTCACAGGCAGGTGAAACTGAAAACTTTATAAATTACTAATTACATAATGAATACGCATAAAGACAGATTTGTTTAACAAGACAGGAAAACAAAGTAGTTTATTAGTAGAACCTAACAATATATGTCCATTAGTTAATTGTTAAGCTACAGTATGTCCAACTGATGGTGGAGAATGGCAAAAGGAAAAACTCTGGTCAGCATCACCCCTAGAGAAGATCATATTCATTAAGGCTGGGTGGGGTGATTGGGGTCTGTTGTCCAAAGTCTTTTCATTGGCAGAAATATAGGTAGGTAGTAGGACAGTGACACCTAATGCCACAGCAGGGAACAAAGAAGAGAACTGGAACAAGAGGAGTAGTAACAGTTCATAGTTATTGTGATACTGACATGCTATATGCACAGCTAATCAGCAGATCTCATCAGTTTATGCTAGACCTAGTGAGGCTTCAGCCTGGAATAAAAGATGAGACTGAAGGGGCAGCTTTTATATGTCCTGGCAGATCATTCAATAACTTTTGGGCCATGTAGCTAAAGGTTTCACCTCCCAGAATTCTTGGAATCTTTAGTATCTCAACAATTTGAGATCTTAATGAGTACTCAGGTTTGTAAGTAATGATATGTTCAGATAAGTATGCTAGGCCTTGGCCATTTAAGCCTTTATACAAGGTTGTAATCAGCCCTAAGCTTAACTGAAAGCCAGTGCAAGGACTTGAGAACTGGAGGTATGTGTATATAACTCATGATTATTGCAGTAGCATTTTAAATTAACTGAAAGCTGCATATGGAATGGTTTCAACAGCCGTTGAATAACACATTGTAGTAGTTAATCCTGCTGGAAGCTTTAATTCGTATAATCCTTGTTTAGAAATGTAGTTTTTCAGTACTTTTTAAGCAGGGTAAAACAGGTTTTAGATAGTTTGTAATGTTTTTAAAACATTTTAAAAGACATGCTACTGTCAGAGATAACCAAATTGCAAGCTGATTCAGTAGAAATAATTATGATAAGTCTGACTGGGTTTAAAACATGGCAGTGTATTGTTGAGGTAATTAAGCCAGTGTATGTCACGTTTTTATTTTTTTATATATATATTTTTTTCGCGAACATCCTGTATCAAGTCAAGACTTGTTTTACCGAGAGATGATTATAATATTAGCCTTTATGTTAAAGAAAGTGGAGTAATAAACAGAGAAAAAGGAATCTGAAAAGTCTTCCTGTGCAGTTAGACAAACAGCAATGTACTTTAAAGAATTCAGTTTTATTTTGTCCTTTAAATTGAAACAGACAGTGAGCTTGTTTTAAATTCAGCAGCTTGCATTTTTAATTAAATAAAGAAAAGATAAAGATGAATTTGAAATTGCTGCGTAGTAAACAGTAGGCTTGTTAGCTTAACTGAAAAAATATCTTTTACTTATAAACTTGTTAAGCATGTTAGTTTTGTGTATTTTTAATAAAGAACTTGCAAATATTTGATACAATTGTGGCTTTTTTTTTAAATATTTGTACTCTGTTTATTATTTGTTGAGCTCTGTTATACAGTATGTTTTGGAAGTACTGAATTGTTAAAATGGTAATCCATATTTATAATTACATATCAAGAATTATGAATTTTAGCTGATACACTGAAGAAATAGATCACACCAGTATAAATATAGTAAATGTATATTTTTAAAAGTGAAAAGGCTGTATTGCAATTAATGATTACAAATGATTAAAACCAGAACATGCAAGTATATTTACATTTAAACAGTGTTTAATTGTCAATGCCAATGAAGTGATTGTGTGGGTATGTATGTAGGTATGTAAAATCATATGTTATTAGAGAAGTGGTGAAAACTACTTGTTTTATAAGCCTTATTTCAGATTGGTACATTACAGAAAAAAATCAAATATTACAGCATGTAATTATGAGAATTACTTTAGTTTCGTTTTATGATATATTGATAAATATTTTTATTATGGATATATATTTTTGTAAATTTTTATTAGTATGTAATTTGGGGAAATTTTATTTATTTGAGTATTTTTTATGGTCAATAAGCCTACAGGATTTCATTTTGTTAATAAAAAAATGAACAGCTAACATAGGTAGCCTATAGTAATAATAATAATAATTAATTTTATTTATATTGCACTTCATATTTTAGAAATCTCAAAGTGCTACATAGTAAAAAACAAAAATAATAAAACAAGTTATAAAAATTCACTTTTAATATAGGATATAAGGCTTCTATGAATCTGGTTATGCAGGAGCTTAGTGTAAAAAGTTTTGTAAAGTGATAAAGGGGGGAAAAAACACTGTAATCAGTATCTACATCAGCTGATCAATAACATGAAATTGGTGATAGGTGTTGGCCTTAGAAAACATGATTGGAGCATCTCTAAACTCCCCCAATATATAGCATTTTCTAGCATTTTATATTTTTTATTTTTTTTTTTTTTTGTATTCTGGGATAAGTAGTTATCATTTATCCTCTGCTTTAACTCCTTGACAACATTAATTGAAGACATTATCTGGAACGTATCGTTTGGCGTAAAAGAAAGTTATAGTTGGGTATCACCTACATATGAGTGAAATGATGTTGTTTTTTTGATGATAGTTCACTTTGGAACGAAGCATTTAAAGTGAAAACCGTAAAGGTCTAAGGACAAAGCCCAGTGTGACACCATATTTAACTTTCGAGTATACTGACTAAGTACTGTCAGCACATTTTCGTATGCATCATATGAACTACATTACGTAAGGAGGTACCTGAGAAACCAAAGTAAATATTCTTGTCTATGAAACAACAGAGTGATCAATGGTGTCAAAGATTGCACTCAAATCTAACATAATTACTGCAGATCCTTCTTCATTAGAGGATAATTATATTAGAATATTTGTTAGAACACAGATTAGTGCCGTTTCTGTGCTGCCATTAGTGCAGAAGCTAGACTGCACTTTCTCAAATAAATTATGTGCAAGGTGAGAGAAAAGCTGTATAGCAACTACTTCTTTTTATTAGTATTTTAGAAACAAAATGTACATTTGAAATAGGCCTATAATTGTTTAGTCTGTGGGTCTAGTTCTGTGTTTTTTTTGTTTTTTTTTTCTCTTTTCAGTAATGATCTGATAACTTAGTAGTAGTAAATTACTGATAATGGGTGCTAATGAGCTTTTCATTAAATTGGGACTGGGTATGAAGGACAGTTAGGAGGTTTCACTAGGGTTCACTAAAATGGTGTATACAAGGAGAGACAGGTTTTGACAATGAAATATTTTTAGGTGATGCTGAAATCTGGGATCTTATATTATCATTTTTTCCATTACAAAAGTTCATAATCTGTCTAGCTAAAGTTGTAGGTATTTTGCAATTTAGATATGAATTTCCATATGTTAGCTTAGCAACACTTTTAAACAGTACACAAGGATTATTTCTGTTGTCAAGCAGCAATCTAGAATAGTTGTCAGTGTGGGCTGTAAAGTGCATTTTCATATTTTTTAAAATTATCTGTCTTCTACAATTTGGAAGACCTTAAGCTTTGTTGCTCCCCACCTACGCTTGAGTATTTGGCAGTCTAATTTAAGGCTAATTAAACCAGGGTGAGTTTCTATGTGCTTTAATCACTTTTTTAGGGGCATGCTTCTGTATCCAAGGCCTCTTTATAAATCACCTTATAATTACTTTTAAAGCATTTTCTTTGCCATTTGCATTGATTTGGACTACAATACCAAGTAATTTTTTAAATTCTCAATTTAGTTTCAGCTTATATGCTTTGAGCATTTAGCACTACTGTGGTGGACAAAAGACAAGTTCATGCCAAATACATATGAATGAAGTTAGATGGTGTTTAAATATGATGTCTGTCCTTTGTGTAATCCATAATGGAGTAATGGGAATCATTAAATACATTCATTTAATACATATTTGAATGTATTTTAATATATATCTTAAATTACAAAGTATTGGCAGACATGTATTTATGGATTTAACAGTGTTGATCCATTACATCAGATCAGCCAAGCTTGAAGAACTGGACCTTAGGTCCCCTGTCTTCTGCTTGATTTTGGACATTATAACTGCAGCATGCGCAGAATTGCAGCATCAATTCCTTTTCACTCCTCCTTAACACAGCCACAACTCAGGATAGTGTGTTGGGTGGGCTACACTTCTGTACTCCTTGTTCACCGATGACTGCATGGACAGGCAGCTTCAATTCCATTTTTACGTTGTTGATGATACCACCATTGTAGGATTGAACACCAATAATGAAAAGACCTTCAGATGCAGTAATGCCAAGACAAAAATCTATCCCTTAATGTCCACAAAATCAAAAACTGATCTTAGACCTCATGATTGAAGATGCACATCATAGTCCCAGTCTGCATCAGAGAAGATACTGTGGAGAGGGCGAGCATATTTAAGTTTCTTACAATGACCATTACCGACAACTTGGAAGTATGCACAACACATCTCAGGTATAGACAAGGAGACACTTCAATGCATTTTATTGTGCATAGTGGAGTCCACATACATTTTTTTTTCATGACCACCTAATGACAGCACCTACAGCACTCTACTCATGACTACTATACACTATGGAGGATGATGAAGTTAGCTGAGAATGTCACTGGCACACAGTTGTCTTTTATTCAGGACATGTATGACATAGTAACACATGCTGCCTTAAACCAGTATCTTATTACCCGACTTTTAGTAGTAGTACAGTATATCAGACTTGCCAACTGTAGTTGCTGATCTTGTCACAGGATCATGTCAATTTAGCTACCAGAAAATAACTGGCTATGTCACATTTACCAACTGAGCGCAGACCTTTCAGTGCAGTCATGCACTGCCATTTTTGTGCTGTCTGATGGAGCTGGCACTATATTTATTGTTAACAAGTTTGGTGAACCGCAGCCTCTACCCTTTTTCTTTTTCAGTTCTGGTGTGGTATGTAAAACACTTGACATTAGATGAGCTTCTCTTCTGTTTTGTGAGGTCAAAAAGATATGTATTCTTATTCCTTGTCACTGCATTATATGCATTGTACTTCCAGATGTACATTCATTGGTAGTCAGCTGTCATACACATGCAACCCACTCCTACGAATAAAGACACAATCAAGCTTGTTTGTTTTTAATTGGAGTGACTTGCAGAGTACCTGGAGTAAATCACTGGGCATGTTACATGATGTGGAGCGCACCACTGACTGCCTTCACTCTAAAAGATTATGTAAATGTAGTTATCAAATGTGACATGACCTTTAGAAAGACAAACTATATTGTTATAAACCTCAGAAATCGTGCAAAATCAATTTTTTCCATTTTTTTTGCTCATGTAGGTAAGTGTGTGTGTATACAGGTGTATGCAAGTATATTTGTGTGTATGTATTCATGTATGTACTTATGTATACACATATATATATAGACTGGGGTCACCAACTCCAGTCCTGGAGGGTCCCAGTGCCTGCAGGTTTTCATTCTAACCTTTTTTCTTAATTAGTGCACCGTTTCTGCTAGTTCTAATCCTTCAAAAGTCCTAAAATGAGATACATTTAATGTTGGTTGACTAACTACTGTACATGTAACTGACTTTCCTTTGTTGGTGTTACTTCAAAAAAAAGCCAACATGTATAAGTCATATTACCTTTCACATGACTGTAAATGTTTGTATACATACACACAAGTCTTCTTTGCTTTGTTTTTGGAAAACTGGAATGATCTGAGGATTTCATTGGGAATGGTAGAAATATGTATTCAGCAAACTGCTGTGAGTATAGGAGATGTTTGGCGAGGGGGTGAAAATTCTACACATGTATAATGTAGAAGATCATTGGCAGAAGTACTGGCATAATTAGAACCTTTTGGCATCCTGATTATGACCTTTAGTTTTTTTCCTTAGCATTTTAAGAATTGCCTATTGTTACATAAAGATATATTCTTAAACCTTTTGAGTACCTACTTTTAGGCATTTAGGTGGTTCTTCTTTCAGGAAGTTCTTTAGATACTCCAATCTCTTCAATATTGAGTTAAGTGGCACTGTAATTGTAGGTAATTACATACTGCAGTTCATTCATTAATCCATTTTCAAGCTCTCTTTGTTCAGACCAGCGTCTCAGGGATCTAGATGGTATTAGGGCAGTAGTATATTGCAGGGCCTGCTTAACACGCATACCCCCTTACTCACACCAGGACAATTTTGGGTTGCCAGTTAACCTAACACGTGTCTTTTGGATGTGGGTGGAATAGTGGTGTACCTTGACAAATGTCCACACAGAGGCATGACAGGTGCATACCAGCTTCATATGGGTATGCCTTTGAATTCATTCTGCTGGAGCTGGGTGCTACAGCACTATATACTTTAATTATATATATTTGAAAGCAAGTTAAAATTATTTTATTGATTTAAATCAATGCACAGACCCAAATGGAAGAGAATATAATTAGGAGAACCAATGAAAAAGTACAATTCAGATTTGTGTAGTGTTAACCCTCACTTACTGTTAGGATGTATTTTCTGCAACCACTCATCAAGTGATATTTGATGCCCCTTTTCTATACATTTCAGTTAGATAGTGCTTGAATAATAATAAACTTTTAGATTTTTTTTTAACCTTCATATCCAGTTCAGGATTGTGACCTGACTCTGATTTTTTTATTTTTTTATTTTTTTATTTTTTTTTTAAGATCAAATGAAAGCTTTCATATGTGGTACAGAATTCTGTTTCAGTTCTAAATACCCACATCCGTTCTGAGCTTAAAACAGTCACATCATTTTTTCACATAAGGAAGTAGCTTGATTACATCATGTTTGCGCATCATATAACACATTAAAACAGTCATGGGCAACAAAGCAAATGGTGAATGCTGCATTTAGGAAAGAAAGTTTTTAATACACACTGATATTTGAGTGCTAGCATCTCATATGAAATTTCTTTGGCTATTGAAAATCATTAAAGCACATAACATTACAATCCATCAAGTCTTGGCTCCTGTTGTGTATCCAAATTGTTCTACGCAGAGGTGAAGGAAATCACAGAAGAAAACGTTAAGGAATATAATGCCGTAGCCCTTCTGTGTTGACTCACCATATTTAAAAAAAACACAAAAAAACAAACTCTTCTTCAAAAACGTAGAAATTCAAGAGCATCAACATAAAAAATAATTCAGGATTCATGTTATCCAAAAACCTATATTATACGTTACAGTGCACGTACAGTGGATACATTCCAGGCAGGCTGAATATGTATGTACTGTAAATGCTGAGGCCACATGTAGACTTTTTCTTCTTTCGGCTACTCCTGTTCGGGGTTGTCACAGCAGATTATTTTTTTTCCATATCTTTCTGTCCTCTGCATCTTGTTCTGTCACACCCATCACTTGCATGTCCTCTCTCACCACATCCATAAACCTTCTCTTATGCCGTACTCTTTTCCTCTTCCCTGGCAGCTCCATCCTTAGCATCCTTCTCCCAACATACCCAGCATCTCTCCTTTGCACATGTCCAAACCAATGCAATCTCGCCTCTCTGACTTTGTCTCCCAACCATCCAACTTGAGCTGACCCTCTAATGTCCTCATTTCTGATCCTATCCATCCTCGTCACACTCAGTGCAAATCTTAGCATCTTTAACTCTGCCACCTCCAGCTCTGTCTCCTGCTTTCTGGTCAGTGCCACCGTCTCCAACCCATATAACAAACCTGGTCTCGCTACTATCCTATAGACCTTCCCTTTCACTTTTGCTGATATCCGTCTGTCACAAATTACTCCTGACACTCTTCTCCACCCATTCCACCCTGCCTGTATTCTCTTTTTCTCCTCTCTTCCACAATTCCTGTTACTCTGTAGTGTTGATCCCAAGTATTTAAACTCATCCACCTTCGCTACCTCTACTCCCTGCATTCTCACTCTTCCACTGACCTCCCACTCATATAATGTAAACACTGCAGACATCAGATTGGAATTCTTCACCATTTCTGATTTGAGTATCAAGTCCTGGTAGTGTAAACACAGCCTAAGAAAGTGACTTATGGATAATGTCACTTTTAACTGTGAAAGCAAGACTTCAAGCTGCAGGTTTGACAGGTCAAGTGGCTATAAGGAAACTTTTGCTAAAATAAGAAAAAGATACTTGCCTGGGTTAGGATCCCCCACCATTCTCAATGCACTATGAAGTTCAAGTACCGAAGAAATACAAAATGTGAGATATGGATACTGCACAACTGCTAAGCTGTGCTTGAAGCTATTGTCTTGTGTGGTGCCTATTATGCAAGCTGTTTACTCTCAGAAACATGTCTTCTGACTCTGTTGCAACTTTGGGTATGACAGACCTGTTCCATCCATCCATTATCCTAACTACAGGGTCACGGGGGGTCTGCTGGAGCCAATCCCAGCCAAGGCAGGAATCAAGCCCTGGGCAGAGCGCCAGCCCACCGCAGGACGCACATGCCCACACACACTCCCACACACCATGCACACACTAAAGCAAATTTAGGATCACCAATGCACCTAACCTGCATGTCTTTGGACTGTGGGAGGAAACCGGAGTACATGGAGGAAACCCACACAGACACGAGAACATGCAAATTCCACGCAGGGAGGACCTGGGAAGCAAACCCTGGTCTCCTAATTGCGAGGCAGCAGCACTCACCACTCCGCCACCGTGCCGCCAGACCTGTTCCTGTCAAGAGTTTTCTCTACATTTCAATAACCTTTTGATGGTGTAGGAAACTGTTCTTGTTGATAATGTTGTAATTGTTCTAGAAGACCTACACTTTTAAGGGTTATAATGATCTGCCTGTCTTCTTTTGTTAATTGCCTTTTTCTTACCTTTTGTAATCACAATATACAGTGCTATGTTGTTCAAATAAAGCTTTGGTTGGTGGAGCAAAGCAATTTGTTCCAATGCAGGTTTTATACAATGAGTTTAGAAGTAATCAAGAAAAGCTGAGAAACCTGTAGGAGTTTTTGTTTCAACTTTATCTTGCATTTCTTCAGAAAGGCTGTCAAGTTGTTAACTTTTTACTTGCTCGATGAAAAATGCCTGTTTGTGTAACTTGGAAAATTACATTATTTTCAGTATTTAGTAGCATTTTGCAGCATTTGAGGTTATAAAACTGTGTGTGTGTGTCTATGGGTATGTTATGGTTTCAACTTTACTTGACATAGTATATAGCGATACTATATTCATATAATAAAGTGAAAAATATATTATTTTAAAGGTTTAGTTCATATTTGTCAAAGTAACAGAATGTATTCAAACTCTCTGTAAACTGGGGGCAGGAATCTAATCTGGCAGCAGTGCTCACAGGGGCAGAAAACAGCCCTGGCAAAGTTATCAGTTCTTTAAAGGACACGCTTATGCACACCCCCAACACTCACACTTGAAGTAAATAGCGCCAAATTAGCACTGAAAGTTGTCCAAGTGCCTTGCTTCAGAACTTTATTTATTGTTATCTTGTCTATATTAAAGTGCTCAAAATATACATATTGTAGATGTTTAGGCATTTTCAGGCATTTTCATTTTCAGTATATCAGTACATTTTATTGCAACATATCATTGATACCCTTTGGGTAAATATCAGATTTTTTTGTTCTTTTTGTATTATTTATTGGTATGGAAGTACAGTATGTGTAGCAGTACTGAAGTCAGTCTACACCTTGTGTTTAATTTGTAGATTCTATAATTTTTTATTGATATGTGCATAACAAAATGGATTTCAGAAAAAGGCATACCTTCAGAGCTTCTGCTAGCAAACACCCTGCCCATGTTTATATCACAATCATGTTTTGTTTACAATATTACTTTGAAGAAAAATCTTAATATGAAACAAATTTTCAAGCATATTTATATTAAACAATTTAAATACTTGAACAAGCTACAAACTTGCATACTATCATCAACATGAGAAGACCGTAGCATTATGAAGTCTAATTTTTACCAAACTTCAGAAATTTTACAATTCATAAAGTGATTTAATGTAAAAGAAAGTGAAGAAGCGAGTAACCTCCTGCTGAAGTGTGCTTGTTATATGCAATGTACGCAAGGTCCTGCAAATGTTCTTTACTCTCATCTTTCCTGGCTAAAATTCAATTATGCCAAAGCTTCAGTGAAACTCTGAGAGCAAAAGACAAGGAAGCTAATACTCTGTGATGAAAAAAAAGTAAGTAAATACAAAGCACCCTGCAGATATTTAAACAATATTTTAAATATGAAATATTCAAATGGCAGTTGTTTGACAGCCTACCTACAATTTCACATAGACTTTCCTAGGTGAAAGGTCAAAGAGTGTACCAGTGAGTGCTGGAAGAAATGAAGGCTGGAAGCACACTGGCACACACTGGTCTCTGCCTATTAGAGAAAACTTCTATTTTATTCTTTATTTTTTTTTGCAAAAGACTTTCAGTAGGAGGCCTATTTTGCTGTAGATTATTTGTTACACTACTCTGTTGGCTTTGTTTTTTTAATTTTTAGAAACATTTTTGAGTTTGTTAAACTTCATATATCCTTACTTTAATAATCTTAAGTGACTTTAATATTCACAATGACTCCTCAAGTTGTTCACTCAGTTCAGATTTTCTAAAACTCATTGACTGCCTTCCATTAACTAGGCATGTGACCAAGCCTACTCATAAATACAGGCATATTTGCATCTTGCTATATAACAAGTGATTAATTATAGAGAATAAA
Source organism: Polypterus senegalus (assembly GCF_016835505.1). NCBI lineage: Eukaryota > Metazoa > Chordata > Cladistia > Polypteriformes > Polypteridae > Polypterus > Polypterus senegalus. Next base: position 153,672,359 of record NC_053158.1, read on the forward strand.
TGCCTGGGATTCCAAGACCAAGCTTAACCATTTGACCTCACTGCTATAATCCCATGGACTATGGGCAGTTTTGTCAGCACTTCAAAAAAAAAAAAAAAAAATTAGAAATATTAGGAAACAGTTCTCACTCAGCCTAGCCCTGCTCTTGTCACTCCTTTTGGCCTACTCTTTAGTAGCTTTTTAGAGGTCTCTGAGACAGACCCTACTTAGACCACTTTCTAGTTAAATTGCTCCCTGAACCCTATTCCATCTCCCCTGTTTAAACCTGTCTTGTAGTAGTTTCTTTACATTGTACTTGTATTTTTAATATATGTCTTTGTTGTCTGGCATAGTTCCTGTAGCTTTTAAGTATGCTGTTGTAAAACTAATGCTAAAATAACCTAACCTTGGTTCAGTTGTACTATCCAATTATCACTCTAGTTTCAAACTTGTATTGTCATCTAGACTGAAGTAATTTATTTGCAGTCTTTCAATCTGATTTTCATGCAGCTCATCAAAGTCAAAGTCAAAGTGAACTTTATTGTCATCTCAACCATATACAAGTATACAGATAGACGAAATTGCGAAGCTCAGGGTCCACAGTGTAACAACATGATGTGCAAATAGTAAATTAAAAATAGAATAAAAATTTTAAAATTTATAATTAAAACACAAACAAACAAGACAAGACATTGTGCAAAGATAGGACAAACAAGTAGCAGCAATATTGATGTGTAAGATATGTAATATAATAAGTAAATAAATAATAAATAATAGATATAGATAATACAGAAATTATCAGTGTATGATAATAGTTGTTTAAGACGTGTGTAAACAATGACAGGTCAGAATGTTTCATAAATCCTTAGAGGTCAGTATGAGATTTTCAGTTCTTTGCAGGATAGTGGTTTTCATGTATAAAAGTTCTGTTTTGTAGAGGAGGTTGAGGCCGTGTGGAAGGTCCCAGGGGGCAGCCTGGTGTTAAGGAGTCTAACAGCTTGGGGGTAAAAAAAAAAAACTCTCCTGCAGCCTCGCAGATTTGGCTTATAGTAGTGAGGCAGCATTGGTTGGGGTTGTAAATTACCTTCTTATGGTTGCAGACTCTGGCTTTTGAAGTCTGTTTATTCTACTTGAACTGATGACTGCCTTTGATATTGTCAATGAGGACATCTTACTATGTTGCCTCAAAATGTGGGAATCTCTGGTACCGTGTTGGAATGGTTCATATCCTATCTTACTGAAAGGAAAAAACACATTGCCTGTGGCAAACATCAATCAATCCATATTTTGTCTCCTCTGAGTTTCCACTGGGGTCAGTACTCAGTCCAGTTGTTTTCTTGATTTACATGCTACCTCTGCCTAAAATTGTTCACCAGTAATATGGGTCTTTCCATTGCTTTGCTGATGACACACACATCTATTTCCAGAACTCTCCAAAAGGGCATCTAGGATTATCACAGGCCAACAAATGCTTGAATGACATATAGTGCTGGGTGAGGGAGAACTATTTGCAGCTAAACTGTGGCAAAACAGAGGCCATTGTTGTGCATACTCCATGCTAGATTAAAAAAAAAAAAATCTGGTTGTACTTGTGTAACTGTCACTGGCCAGATGATTTCACTGTCCTCTTTAGCTGCAAATTTGTGTGTCATGTTTGAGCCCACACTCGCCTTCCTCTGTGTCTCTAAGACTTTTTTTATTACCTCTGGAATATATCCAAACATAGATCATCCAAGTCAATGAAAGATAATGAGGAGCTGATTCATGTTTTTATACCATCCATTTCAGATTACTACAACTCAGTGTTTGTTAGTCTCCCCAGGAAGACATATGGAAGTTGCAATACATACAAAATAGTTCTGCATGTGTACTTGCCAATACACTAGAGTATTCACATTTTAACCCCTGTGCATTTTTCTCTACAGTGGTTGCCTTTTAAGGAATAGATACAGTATATGACTCGTTCCTCGTTTACAAACGCCTTACTGCCACTGCACCAACATGTCTCTGGGCCCAACTTAACTCCATCAACTTCTGTTATCTCTCTGTCAGGTATGCATCCTCTAATTTTCTGGTTATACCATGGACAGAGCTTTCTGCAGTGTTTGATTCAGCCTTCTGCTCCACTGGTCCACACCTTGAAGCAAACTGCCAGAGTGTGTATAAGCCTTGCCATCAGTGGTCATTTTTAAATGGAGATTGAAAACTTACTTCTTTCAATGTGCTTTTAGGAATTTATAATAATTTATTTATTCTACCCTTTGAATTCTACAGTAATGTACTATTTGTATTTTAGTATACTTTTAGAATGTATGTATGTGTGTTAATTCTAATGTAACCCTAACCCTAGAGATGACATTTTTTATATGGTGTGTTATATAAGTGGTATGATGATTTTATATATAAATATAGATATAGATATGGATATATATATAGATAGATATGGATATATACTGTATATATAGAGATATAGAGATATAGATATATAGATATATATAGAGATATATATACAGTGGTGTGAAAAAATATTTGCCCCCTTCCTGATTTCTTATTCTTTTGCATGTTTGTCACACAAAATGTTTCTGATCATCAAACACATTTAACCATTAGTCAAATATAACACAAGTAAACACAAAATTCAGTTTTTAAATGATGGTTTTTATTATTTAGGGAGAAAAAAAATCCAAACCTACATGGCCCTGTGTGAAAAAGTAATTGCTCCCTTGTTAAAAATAACCTAACTGTGGTGTATCACACCTGAGTTCAATTTCCGTAGCCACAACCCAGGCCTGATTACTGCCACACCTGTTTCAATCAAGAAATCACTTAAATAGGAGCTGCCTGACACAGAGAAGTAGACCAAAAGCACCTCAAAAGCTAGACATCATGCCAAGATCCAAAGAAATTCAGGAACAAATGAGAACAGAAGTAATTGAGATCTATCAGTCTGGTAAAGGTTATAAAGCCATTTCTAAAGCTTTGGGACTCCAGCGAACCACAGTGAGAGCCATTATCAACAAATGGCAAAAACATGGAACAGTGGTGAACCTTCCCAGGAGTGGCCGGCCGACCAAAATTGCCCCAAGAGCGCAGAGACGACTCATTCGAGAGGTCACAAAAGACCCCAGGACAACGTCTAAAGAACTGCAGGCCTCACTTGCCTCAATTAAGGTCAGTGTTTTCACGACTCCACCATAAGAAAGAGACTGGGCAAAAACGGCCTGCATGGCAGATTTCCAAGACGCAAACCACTGTTAAGCAAAAAGAACATTAGAAATCGTCTAAATTTTGCTAAGAAACATCTCAATGATTGCCAGTACTTTTGGGAAAATACCTTGTAGACTGATGAAACAAAAGTTGAAGTTTTTGGAAGGCAAATGTCCCGTTACATCTGGCGTAAAAGGAACACAGCATTTCAGAAAAAGAACATTATACCAGCAGTAAAATATGGTGGTGGTAGTGTGATGGTCTGGGGTTGTTTTGCTGCTTCAGGACCTGGAAGGCTTGCTGTGATAGATGGAACCATGAATTCTACTGTCTACCAAAAAATCCTGAAGGAGAATGTCCGCCATCTGTTTGTCAACTCAAGCTGAAGCGATCTTGGGTGCTGCAACAGGACAATGACCCAAAACACACCAGCAAATCCACCTCTGAATGGCTGAAGAAAAACAAAATGAAGACTTTGGAGTGGCCTAGTCAAAGTCCTGACCTGAATCCAATTGAGATGCTATGGCATGACCTTAAAAAGGCGGTTCATGCTAGAAAACCCTCAAATAAAGCTGAATTACAACAATTCTGCAAAGATGAGTGGGCCAAAATTTCTCCAGAGCGCTGTAAAAGACTCATTGCAAGTTATCATAAGCGCTTGATTGCAGTTATTGCTGCTAAGGGTGGCCCAACCAGTTATTAGGTTCAGGGGGCAATTACTTTTTCACACAGGGCCATGGAGGTTTGGATTTTTTCTCCTAAATAATAAAAACCATCATTTAAAAACTGCATTTTGTGTTTACTTGTGTTATATTTGACTAATGGTTAAATGTGTTTGATGATCAGAAACATTTTGTGTGACAAACATGCAAAAGAATAAGAAATGGGGAAGGGGGCAAATAGTTTTTCACACCACTGTGTATATATATATATAATAGAGAGAGAGAGAGAGAGATATAGATATATTATAAAAAAAATCCTGTGGAATGAATGACTAGGAGACGATACATGATCTTCACATTAAGATCACGAAAGACAAATAAAAGAACTGCAAGACGAAAGAGAATGGGCAAAAAAAAAATCAGTATTGTAAAGGGAAGCAGCACACACAGATACAGGTGTTTCAGTGCATATAAAGAGTATAAAGGACAATACGTTATAAATGAAACGTCGACGAATAAAAGATCGCATTAGCGCAAAAAAAGGAAATCATCAGGACCAGGTGTAATTGAAAAAATAGCAGGACATAGCAAGGTCAGAAATACAAGGAAAAGAGCAGAAAAAGTCTTCTCGCATTCGCAACATTCAATGCACAAAACGTAGATGTACACAATAATGGAACATATGCTATGGGAATCTGTGGACTCGCAAAAGTTAAAGCAACGACAAGTTTAATTTTAAAGAAAACACAATTCAGTCAGGTGTATATTTATGATCACGGAGAAGCGATCATAACGTGAGCAGCAGAGACACAAAGTAGCAAAAAGGACGTTGATCACAGGAATCGTAGGAATGAGGGGTCCTTTCATTGGATTAGCTCTATTTCAGATGTATAATGGCAAAATGGGGAGGCAGCTTGATGAATGAGGTCTCCAGGACTTAAAACAAATCCAAATATATATATATTTACTACTTCTGCTTGGGCTCACTCTCGCTCTCTCTCTTGCTCGCGCACTCTCGCGCTCTCTCTCTTGCTCGCGCACTCGCGCTCTCTCTCTTCTCGCGCACTCGCGCTCTCTCTCTTGCTCGCGCACTCTCGCTCTCTCTCGCTCTCTCTCGCTTGCTTTGCTCGCGCTCTCTCGCTCTCTCTCGCTTGCTTTGCTCGCGCTCTCTCGCGCTCTCTCGCTTGCTCACGCACTCTCGCGCTCTCTCTCTTGCTCACGCACTCTCGCGCTCTCTCTTGCTCACGCACTCTCGCGCTCTCTCTCTCTCTAAATGCTTCCTATACAATCACAATATGCGTTGTACACAGGGCAAAACGATTTTCCTGATTTTCTTTGTAAAAATTAGGGTGCGCATCTTACACGAGGAGGCGTGGTACACGAGTAAATACGGTATTTTTGTATATACAGTGTGCTACCCGGATGGGGGTGGTACCCAGCCGGGACGCCCAAGACGATCGGAGGAGGGCTTAAGCCTCCTCCAGTCCTCGAGGGGTCGACTGCCCTGGGGGCCACGGGTACAGAGCTGGGAAGCTTGACCCTATAGGGGCCCATGGTTACCGCCGTGGACACCCCAATACCTGGAGGACCCTGTACCTCAGCACTTCCACCACACCCGGAAGTGCTGGGGGGAAGAAGAGAGGGGACACCCAGAGTGCTTCCGGGGATGCAGCTGGCACTTCCGCCACACTGGGGCTTGTCAGTGGGAGATTGCCTGGGAACACACCTGGAGCACATCTGGGTGCTTATTTAAAGGGGCCGTCTCCCTTCAGAGGATGATTTGAGTCGGGAGAGAAGAGTGAACGAGGTCTCTGGAAGAGAGAAGAAGGCGGTCAGAAGGCATTGTTGTATTGGCATGGGCTGTGGGGTATTGGGGTCTGTTGAGCTGAGTTGTAAATATGGAGAACCTCAATAAACGTGTGTGGGGTGATTACAACGTGTCTGCCTGTCTGTGTCCGGGTCATGTTCCACAACAGTCATGGCCGAAATTATCGGCACCCCTGGAATTTTCCTAGGAAATGCACCATTTCTCCCAGAAAATTGTTGCAATTACAATTGTTTTGGTATACACATGTTTATTTCCTTTATGTGCATTGGAAGAACACAGAAAAACAGAGAAAAAAAGCCAAATCTGACATAATGTCACACAGAACTCCAAACATGGTCCGGACAAAATTATTGGCACCTTTTCAAAATTGTGGGTAAATCTTTTTATGTCAAGCATATGATGCTCGTTTGAACTAATCTGTGGCAAGAAACATCCATCCATCCATCCATTATCTAACCAGCTATATCCTAAGTACAGGGTCACGGGGGTCTGCTGGAGCCAATCCCAGCCAACACAGGGCGCAAAGCAGGAAATAAACCCCGCGCAGGGCGCCAGCCCACTGCAGGTGGCAAGAAACAAGTGCTGGCAATATAGCAATCACATCTGAAGCCAGTTAAAATGGAGAAAAGTTGACTTAACCTTTCTATTGTGTGTCTGAATGTGCCGCACTAAGCATGGAGAACAGAAAGAAGAGCAGAAAATTGTCTGAGGATTTGAGAACAAAAATTGTGGAAAAATATCAACAATCTCAAGGCTACAAGTCCATCTCCAGAGATCTTCATGTTCCTTTGTCCACTGTGCGCTACATAATCAAGAAGTTCACAACACATGACACTGTAGCTAATCTCCCTGGAAGTGGACAGAAGAGAAAAATTGATAAAAGTCTGCAACGAAGGATAGTCTGAATGGTGGATAAACAGCCCCAATTAACTTCAAAACATATTCAAGCTGTTCTGCAGACTCAGGGTGCAACAGTGTCAGCTCGAACTATCCGTCGACATCTGAACGAAATGAAACACTATGGCAGGAGAGGCAGGAGGACCCTTCTGCTAACACAGAAACATAAAAAAGCCAGACTGGAGTTTGCCAAAATGTACTTGAGGAAACCAAAATCCTTCTGGGCGAATGTCTTGTGCACAGATAAGATCAAGTTAGAGCTTTTTGGTAAAGCTCATCATTGTACTGTTTACAGAAAATGGAATGATGCCTTCGAAGAAAAGAACACAGTACCTACAGTCAAACATGGTGGAGGTTCTAAGATATTTTGAGGATGTTTTGCTGCCTCTGGCACTGGAAACCTTGACTGTGTGCAAGGCATCATGAAATCTGAAGTCTACCTAAAGATATTGGGGTGTAATGTAGGGCCCAGTGTCAGAAAGCTGGGTCTGCGTCAGAGGTCATGGGTGTTCCAGCAGGACAATGACCCCAAACGTACCTCTAAAAGCACCCAGAAATGGTTGAAGACAAAGCGCTGGAGAGTTCTGAAGTGGGCAGCAATGATTGAACACTTATTATTGTATATATAAAAGTAATATATATATTTTTTTATATATATTTTTATAAATATATATATTATTTTTACATACTAGGGGGCTTTTCCCCCCTACTCGCTTCGTTCGAAAAAGCGCCGTTTTGTTTTTCTGGATACACACTTTTTTAAGATTTTTTTTCTTTGAATTGTTGCTATTTCATTAGTTTCACTTTTATTTCAGAACTTCTGTAAAAACAATATTTGGAATCTTTCGAGTCCCAATCTGCTGAATCTTTTTAATGAGGTCAGTGAGACATGTTTAATGACTTTGTACCATAATTCAGGATAGGTTTCTCTGTTTGGAATTTCAGCACAGAAAAAACGATCTTCATAATCAGCAGTTAATAATTTATTTTGCAAAGTAACCAATAAATGCATGTGAGGTAAAGCCCGTTTTTGAAATTCTCTGACTTAAACTTTAAAGCCTTACAATATTTACATACTTCTGACATATCACTTATGTACATATATTCAATCTGTATTCGCCTTTTCGTTATTTCTCCGAGTAAAAATTTCTCTTTCTTTCTTTCTTTTCTTTATTTGACCCTGTCGTTGTTTGCTGCTTCCATATTATGTATCTTGCTCTGCATGTGTTTCTACGAGTCTTTTGAATTCCAGTTTTCATTATCTCTAACCTGCTCTGCATGTTTGGACCCCTTTGTTTTTTAACCTCGTTATGACGTTTTACTTTGTTTTCTACCCTTTTTGTCTTTTATTTCTGACCTCACTTTGTCCTGCTTTTGTTTCAATTACACCTGGTCTGTGGTGATTATTTTCCCTTTTTCAAGTAATAATTTCCATTTGTTTACACTGCTGCTATCTTTACCTTCTTTTTTTTTTTTTTTTTTACACTTTCTAATTTTCCTGCTTTCATATTCTTTAACTTTCTCTGCATTTGTATCGCCCCAAGGTGTGTTTTTTTTTTTTGAGATTTTCGAATTCCACTGCTTTCATAATCTCTAACCTGCTTTGCATGTGTATAGTGCCAACGTTTGTGAACATCTTTATGAAGTTCTACTTTGTCTTTTACTTTGTCTTTTAATTCTGAGCCCGATTGGACGTTCTTTTTTTCCAATTCCACTTGTTCTGGGATGATAATTACTTTCCTTATTTTCTGAATTTGCACCTAGATTATTCTTTTTCTTTTTTGTCTCTCAGCGCTTTTGAGTCTCTTTTCTCCGCGCTGCTTTCTTCTTCGCTTAGTCGTCTACATTTCATTTATAATGTATTGTCCTTATACGCCTAATATGCGCTGAGAGTCCTGGGTCTGTGTGTGCTCAAAGCCAAAACACGACTGAGTGTGTTGCTGCCCCTGCTGTTGTTTGGTTTTAAGTAGGGCGTGTCTTAAAAGAATCTCATGTTCTACGTCATCGCAAGACGGTCCTGAATCAATCTCTTGGCACAAAATCTCATGTTTAAGGTCCCCGCGAGACGCTTCGAGGCTAATCTCTTTAGTCTAGCGGGTCTTAAGTGTCTTCTGTGATCTTATAAGATCACGTCTTGTCGCCCTACTGTTTCTCTCCAGGAGTTTTTTTTTATAATAAAGATGTCTTGCGTTCAAGATACAAGCTAAATTACTTTTTAATGGATGGTGATTACTGTATGGATGGTGATACTTGCTGATATTGCAAGTGAAACCTCAAACTATAGGAAAATATATATAGATATATGAATAATTGTTGTGGGGTACAAAATCTGTACACTTTGGTTTATATTTCCATTATATTTTGTTCAAGACAAGACAACAGATGAACTACATTCAGGACAAATCAAAGCATATCTTCTTCCCAGTTATATCTCACTTTTAAAACAGCTGTTCCAACAAGGAAAGGAAGACATGCTGGTGGCTCAATTACTTTATAACATCAGAAAGGAAGACATAGTGACACCTCAGAGAACATAAAGTTTTATTGTTTGGGAAAGCGGAGAGTGAATTCGTTCATCTTATTGACAGCCAGCCAATCAGAATATCTATCAATCACATCTTGCAAAACCCCCGATAGAATTTTAGAATAAATATTTCTTATCTGAGGAGTGATATAGTAAGTTAAGTCAGAGGAGAACAGAGCGATGTCAACGTGAATCCGTTTCCATCCGATTGTGAGAAAAGCATCATGACCTTGTCATCTTTACTTTTTCGTAAGCTTTTTTTAAAAACTATATATATACAGACTTTTCTATCAGTCCTACTTTCTGTTATTCTTTGTTCCAGTGGTATTATTATTATTCCTGTAATAAATACCATGCTGCTTTTAACTTTCTATGCTTTGTCTTAATGTCTGTAGTGTGATTGAAGTAATAAGTTAGATTTCTCTGGTGCGGCCAGAGGTTTGCTACTACCTCTGTGCTGCAAGGTTTATTAAGGCTGCGGGTGAGAGCTCCACTTAATAGTAGGCTGATAAATGGCCTGTAGTCAAGGATGCTGAGCCTTTGTATGTTAAAATGTATTCTTGTAGACCAAAAGTAATATTTAGGTCTGAGATATCATTAAAGCATCATATGTTGTTCGTGCCGATAATAAGAAAGTCTCTTGAAGTGCTGAGAAATTGACAGGCTGTGTTATTCCTAAAGCACTTGTGTGGTTTAAAGTGCTAGAGGTTAATCAGCTGTGTGTGTGTCATTCATGGGGCACTGTTGTGGTTAGGGTCTGTGTGTATGCGTATAGCTCTGTATGTGTGTGTTAATCTTAAAGTGCAACAGTAGACCAACCCGATAGCGAACCTGATGAGTACACTTAACCTTGAAGAAAACCGGTAAAGGGTAAGTATAGGGAAATAATACAGCAATTAAAGCATAAATAATGATGATATACTAATTATTAATCATATTTGCTGCACACTGCATCACCAGTGAAACTAGGTGCTTGCTGCTTTCTGCCCAGGTCACAAATGTATTTCATATGCGACCTGGGCAAGCGACTTATAAAAATTATTATTTGACAATATTATTAAATGTATTATTTTTACTTTTCTACCATAGATATCTTAATATTTTCATTTTCTGCCATATTACTTAGAGAACTTCATAGTTGCCTGTTTTTAAGATGTAATTTGTTGTTGTGTCAACTAGCTTAATCATTGTTCTTGTTTTTTAAAATGACAGTGTTTTTTTAGAACAGATGAGTTGATAGTGACTGGTGAATCTTAAAACAGTGGATAAAATATCTAGATTTAGCATGGAGGTTTTATTTGAAATGAAATTATAATTCTCATTGAATGTAGGTAGTTTGAGTAATTGATTATACACCTTGAAGTGCAAATGAACATCTTCAGGAATGAAACTAAGATCCCCCTAGAATAGACTACTGGTAGTCCCCAGGTTACGGACATCCGACCTACAACATACGACCGGGGCCGCAGCTGTGATGCATGCACCTCAGTAACTGCTGCTCTGTCATCTTTGGCCTGGGAACGCTGCAAATGGTGGCTGGAGGGGGGCGATTTTGCTGCCCGCGCAGTGTAGTGTCCCTCAGACGGCTCCCGGCGGCCAGCAGTTTCACTGTCCGCCCACCACACATGGCTGCCCGTTCATTCTCGTTGGGTGGCTGGTAATGCTGCAAGCGGTGACCCGGTTGTGGCTGAACGGAGGCCATTGAGGGTGAACGGGGTGGTGGTGGGTAGCATTGTAGTGTGCATCGGATGGCTGCCTATTGAATGGGGGCGATTCACTACCTGCCTTTGGCCGTTCTGTGTTCGTTCTCAGTGTGCGGACGGCTGGTGATGAACCGCCCGTCGATGCCCCTATTCATTCTCAATAGCAAGCCTGCTTGTACTGTTAAGTACATAGCAGGAAGTTGTTTCTTGTCAGTACATCAGACGTGTTGACGACTGGTGCCTTCCTGCTGTGATAGCGTGTACAGTGCTGTGCAGAAGAGCTCATTTTAATCTTTTGTCTTAACCCTTCAAGAATGTATCTGAAACACAAATTTGATGCAAGTGCTGGTGATACAGTAAAGAAGAGAAAAACCACCACCATTGAAAATAAAGTAGAAATAATAAAAAGGTCAGAGAGAGGTGAAACTCCATTATTCATTGGCAGCACTTGGTTACAGTCGGTCAACAATAGCATTTATTAAATTTATGTACCTGTTCCGACTTACATACAAATTCAACTTAAGTACAAGGAATAGATAGATGATAGTAGAGATTTTCTTCAAATGGGCAGGAGAGCAGCAGCTTTGATTAGATTGTGTAGGGTTGTGGTGTTATGGGTCCACAGCTCTTCCAGCAAAGGCCAGTTTTTAAATAAATAATCACCGCGCTCGCGGCTTAGCGGGGGGCGTTGGGCCATAGCAAGCCACGGGGCGATCTGCAGTGTGTGCGTTTCTCACCGAGTGCACAGGTGAGGAACTGCCCACATCCGTGATTGTTCCCGTGGCTAATGTGCTGCAGCTGCTATGGCACCTCGCTATATAAAAAGAAGTGCGAGTCGGTTGAGGGAGGAAAAAAAAAAGAAAAAGAAAGGCGGAGGTTGCAGAGAAGAAGGCAGGAAGCAGGAGTGAGAAAGCCGGTTGAGAGAAAGAAGGAGAGCGAGCAAGTGCAGGCTCACTCTGTATACGAGCAGCTGGGAGAGGCGAGCCCAAGTGAGGTGTTTGGCCGGCACCTGAGGGCCGAGGGTAGTGGTTGCTCCTGCTGAGCGATTGTTTGGAGCAGAAGTGACCAAGAGAAGGTTGGCTTGCCGCAGCAAAGACAGGCAGCGGGAGTCGGAGATTGGGAAGAGAAGCCCCAGTGTGAGCGTCCTGATTTCTGGGGAACCCAAGTCTCGGTCTAGGTGAACTGAACCGGAGCCAGGAATTGGAAGGCCACCAGATCAGTTGAGTAGGAGAAGGTCAGCTGCAGGTATGGCGACTCTCCTGTTGCAAAGCCCAATGGGAGAAGCAGGGGAGCCGCCAGGTAAAAAGACACCGCACTTTATGTTTTTAAAGGATTGCTTCCAGCGTTGTTTTAACCTCGTTTTAAAGGATTGTTTTTTCTATTTATTGATTTTACCTCCACGTTCTTTTTATGGATTATTTATTGAACTTCATGAAAGCACTGCACTTTATTTTGAACACTTTGTTTTTGATTGTTGACTCTTTTAAATAAAAGCACTTTTTCACTTTTTACCATCCCCTTGCTTAATTGTTGCCTTCACTTACTACCTCATCGGTGACATTACCGACGGTTTTGGGTTCAAGGGCTTTCAAACAGCCATGGATGTGTGGAGCTGAACCCACATCATCACAAGGGTCTGGAGACAACTTTTAATAAAGACGTATATAATTATTTTCCACATGAGGAAAAAATTGGATGTATACACTTTTTGGATTTTTAATTTATTTAATTGTAGTTTGTAGGTTTAAAGAGCAAAAAAATATTTTTTTGAAAGATAGTGTAAAGTATGCGTACATATATACCTTTACTGACTTTCTGAGATCATTATCTGTCACACAAGAAAGCAGTTATCACCTACATGTATGCCATATGTGACTTGGGCATGTGAAGTATAAAAATGAGTGTTTTACTATATTTTTATCCATGAATTATTTTTACTTCTTTTGTTCATTTTACTCTTTTGATGATTCAATTTAATTTATTCTTATGTTATTATGGCAAGATTCAACTAGTGCTACCCTTTGAGCACTATGCCTGAACTATATACTTGTAAAGTCATTCTTTTGAAGCTGAAGATGAGATGATATTTTGATGAGTGCATTGAGTAGCTAATAAACCCATAATTCTTAACACAAGCTACCATTTTCCTCAAATATTACATAACCATCATCGTCTCATCCCTAGTTGAGAATGTGGCACTGATTTTGTCATGAGATTTAACTTACTCTAAGTGCTGTATGAGATTTTGGTTAGTTTTTGGTTAGGCAGTATGTGTAGGATGTGCAAAGAACAACCCAGAGTGATAAGATTCTGAGTCAATTTTTCTTTGGATCAGGGATACTGTGACCCACTACCGAAGCATGTCTTGGAAGTGATGTTTACTGATGAGCAGCTAATGGCTGGGGAAGCCATGTAGTCTGGTTGGTCTTGCCTCAAAAAGTTGTGTGGAGCCATTTTGATGTCTGACCACTCGGAATCTGAAGGTAAACGATCTGTTGAGGTGGATAGGAGTATACTAGACTTAAGCAACTGAAACTGTCTTTAGTTGTTTGTTAAGTCTATTTTTAATTATATCGATTAAAAAAAAAAGAGGTGATTTTTACAGTACCTCTAAACATTTTCTCTTTTCTGTGTTGGTCTCTGAATTTTTATTCCAAGGGTATTGCAAATATTTGGAAAAGCCTGACAAATGCAATCTTCTGTTCGTTCAAGTGCTCGATTTATGTTCTTCAATTTTGTTACCTGCCTTGTTACAGTGAGTTGTATTATTCTAATATGAATGGATTTGTTCCTGCCTTGCGCCCAATGTTAGCTGGGATTGGCTCCAGCAGACCCCCGTGACCCTGTGTTCGGATATAGCGGGTTGGACAATGACTGACTGACTTGTTATTGCAAGTTGTTATATAAAGTAAAAATTGGTTTATTTTGTATTGTTACAGACATTTACAGCATAGGAGAACTGAATGAAGTAAATGCCCCTCGTTACTTTAGCAGAGTGTTGGTAGTAATGGTTGCCGAGGTCACCTTTATTATGCATTTTAAAAAAGGACATTACAAAAGTAAATCACTTTAATTTCACTTTGATTTCAAAGAGACTATCTTGTAGATGACTCAATAACATTTATTAGTTTTGCTACAGCATTATTCCATCTGATGGTATAGCTAGCCCTGGCATTTACCCAAACTACTGTTTCCATCGTTTACCCTTGGAAATTATTATTCTTTAAATAGGAAGTCACCACCCACAAAACCACAAGATAGCAAATACAAACCTGTCTTACTGGTTAAACTAAAGCCAGTGATTTTATCAAAATAAAACGTTAAAAGCACAGTTTTCACAGCCAAAAAATCTTTGTATAAAATCAGCTTGCCTGGCACCTGAATGCTATTTGTAGCCTTTGTTTAAGAGCACTTGTGTAAAACACTGTTGTTCTCCATCAAAGGAAGTAGTCTGTATTTCTCTTTAATTGCTTCTAATTATGTTTAATTGCTCTTTGCATATAATTTTTTAAATTATTGCCTGGCACAAAAGTCCTAATTCTTCTTATAGCTAAAACCTGTTCAATATGTAATGGAAGCCTTATGCAACCATACTGTAGCTGAAAGAAATATGGGATCAGATCCTGTATTATTACACATCTAGACAATTTGTTTTTGGTACTACACATATGACCTTTATATTCTTGAAACTGAAATTCCGTAGAATATCAGGTATTTCATCTATTTTAAAGCTTCTAAATATTATAACCCTATTTAGTGTTCCAGCATTCCTACTACTGTTTGGGTTATCTTCCTACAAAGACTGCTTATCTGCTTTAATTAATGGAAAATCTAGTGAAGAGGAATCAAGCTAACATTTGTGAAATTCAGACAGAAGGGACCTTAGGCTAACATCTAGGCGGCTGCAAGTGTTATCAGGTGCCACTTGAAATATTAAACATGGTCAAAAATGTAAGTGTTGGAAGGGTTAAAATCCCAAATGTTACTACAGTAGTTGTTTTCCTCTGTTGTGTTGTGTCCGCTGTCTTTTACTCCAGTAACATTTGGCTAGGCAGTACACAATGAAATAGTTAAAGCCACGTATTTTACTGTATCCTTTGAAATTGCCTGTTAATACTTTCCCACGGAGACAAACACAGTTCCAACCTCGCGGTTAAGAACCAAAATCTATAATTATTTGTTAATTGTTTATCCAGTTTCCATTAATTGAAACCACACGTCTTTCAGTATCCTATAAAGTACAGCTGAAATAGGCTCCACATTTCTGCTTCCAGATTGTTGCAGAAATGTTCTAAGTTACTTTATGAAGTTTAGTTATTTTTGATATGCTCTAGAGAGGAGAGGAATGAAGGTCAGTAGGAAAAAGACAGAATACATCTGCTTAAATGAGAGGGAGGTCAGTAGAATGTTGAGGATGCAGGGAGTAGAGTTGGTGAAGGTTGATGAGTTTAAATACTTGGGATCAACAGTACAGAGTAATGGGGGCTGTGGAAAAGAGGTGAAGAAGAGAGTGCTGGCAGGGTGGAATGGGTGGAGAAGAGTGTCAGGAGTAATTTGTGACAGACGGGTATCAGCAAGAGTGACAGGGAAGGTCTACAGGATGGTAGTGAGACCATCTATGTTATATGGGTTGGAGACGGTGGCACTGACCAGAAAGCAGGAGACAGAGCTGGAGGTAGCAGAGTTAAAGATGCTAAGATTTGCATTGGGTGTGACGAGGACGGATAGGATTAGGAACGAGTACATTAGAGGGCCAGATCAGGTTAGACGGTTGGGAGACAAAGTCAGAGAGGCAAGATTGCATTGGCTTGGACATGTGCAAAGGAGAGATGCTGGGTATATTGGGAGAAGGATGCTAAGGATAGAGCTGCCAGGGAAGAGGAAAAAGGAAGGCCTAAGCGGAGGTTTATGGATGTGGTGAGAGAGGACATGCAGGTGATTTGTGTAACAGAACAAGATGCAGAGGACAGAAAGATATGGAAGAAGATGACCCGCTGTAGCAACCCCTAATGGGAGCATCCGAAAGAAGAAGTTATTTCTATGTCTCTCTAGACACTTTTTAATTTTTTTGTTTTGAAATTCTTTTGACTGTTTTACTGTGAATTTGTAAGGTACTCATATCGATTATTAATTACCATGGCAATTGGTTATATTCTCTGATACAGTTATTTCTTTTCCACATCTGATGTTGGTGTCCTAAAATGATTGTGGGCATCCCTTTTTTGTACTTAGATCAGGTTATCCCTAATGACCCTGCAAAGAAATGGTGAAGTGTAAGAGAGGTATTAGCATCATCAGTTCTGACCCCTCAGAGGTCATGTGAAAACACTATCTCCCCTCAGGGATTAATAAAGTATATCAAGTCAAGAAACCAAGAATTAGTTAAAGACTAGCATAGGACCTTTATGGTATGTTATTAAAGTTAGCCAATGCAAAAGTACATTTTGAATTCTTAGTAAGGCATTAATTATACAGCCTAGTGGCATTACTGCCTTGTAGTTTGGGGTCTGGTCATTCAGTTTATGCAGGTTCTCTAATGGGTTCCCCTCACCCAAATTTGCTCTTGTGTAAAGAGTTTCATTTGGTGTGTAATGTGATTTTTACTTTTGCACTATGCAGAGTGCATTGTTGCTGGCATAGGTTCAAAAGGCTGCATTAAGTGGATGGTTATATAGGTATGTTTCCCATTTAATACTGTACAGTTATTGGGTCTATGTTGTATTTGAAGGCTCCTTGTTTAAGACATTGTTTTTTTGTGATAAAACATGTTTGAAAATAAATGAATGTGTCACACTGGGGAATACCCTCTCCCATTCTGTAAATATAAAATAGATTGTAAAAAATTGAATTATTCAAACATTTCACCTTTGACTATAGCACTGTTTTTTTTTCTGTAGGTATGAGTAAAAAAAATGTACGTGGCATCTTTTATTATTTATCACCAAGTGCTTTACTGTGCAGCATACATAATGAATCAGAATCTCACATTAACATACTGGCCAATATAATGAGTACTGTTAATACATCTGAAAGGACAATCTAGTGACAAAGTCTCGGATTAAGCAATACTACATTTGCAATGCATCATGACAGGTGTAGGTCACAGGAAATATACAGGAGTCAATTTTGAAGAATGAAAGGAAGTACAGCATCTGCTTCTGATTTCTAATAACAGCGCCTTGAGCATTGGAAAGCACTTAAATAAGATGTTTTATTATTATTATTAGGAATGAGGTAATAGTGTATATGTGATGTGTTTTGTGGCATGGAAGTAGTGCAGATTTGTTGAGTTTAGAAATAGTGCAGTAAAAATATATCCATTTTTGAAAAGTTGTCCAAACCCCATAAATGTCTTACAATTTTTCTTTATGATTAAAATCTTAAAATCAGCTAATTTTTCAGGCAAACCATGTACTAACCAATTTGTAATAGGAGTAAATTCTGACTAGTGCTATCAACCTAAATTAGTGTTAAGAGAAGTGTAGGTAAGACCGTTAGAATTATGAAAAGGTCACTATTTGAACTTCTTAGCTGTAGTTATAATGTTTCATATAATTAGATATAACATGCATTAGGAGGCATTCAGTCTTTTTTTTATTATTATTAATTGCATTTTCAGGACATAATTCATTTGAGGTCTTTATTTAACTTAAGGCTGTTTTGCACAAGGTTTTAAAAATATAAAATTGCTACCATCACAATCTACTTTGAAAATTTGCATTTAGCTATTAGGATTAACACGGATGTGTGACCCATAAGGGCTAAGGTGTTAGAGCTGAATGATTTATACTCAGGGTGCATGTCTGCTGTCTTTTGTTTAATTATTTAATATTTTGTAGCCTAATGGAAAAAAATAGTCATTAAAGTTTCTCGCAATTATTGTCCTTTTTGCATGCTTGTAGTTTTGTTTTCCCCAAGGTTTTCAGTTTTAGCAACAAGAATGAAACACAGCCTTGATCTAGGTGTATTGTAATTAAGTCTTATTACAACAGCTTTCACAAAATAGCTTCTCATATGATGCTTTTTAAAAAAAAACAGACTAAAAACTTGTTAGCAACCCAAATACACACTTATTGTACAGGTAACTGAATTCCATGAGCTGCTTATGAATATTCAGATACTGAGAAAGTTTAATAATTAGAATTCATTCAGAGTTGCATAGTAGTTGAGGGCACTTTGCTGCCTTTGTACGTATTTGCTTAACTAACACTAGAATTACCAGAGCCTACGAAAAAACTCGTAGATCCGTCCCACCTTAAATCGCTTCTGTCCTCTCCATCAGTGTCTTTTGTGCTTTAAATGTGTTGATAGCTAGCAGTCTGCTATCACATCCCACACCAGCTCCAGTTTTCTCAGCTCAAGTCTGTTTACCTGCGTGTCAGTTGCTTGGAGTTGTATAGAGTAAGAAATCGAGCAAAATCACACCTTTTATAAATACTATATCGTTATTTGGAACACATTCATTTTCATGTGTATTCCATGTCTACAACGATCTATGTAAACACATTGTTAAAAAAGAAGCGTTTTTCATGTTTTAGTAATAATTGACAAAAGGTAGACATGAAATTTATAATGTGTGAAGCCTGAAGTCCAAATATCAAAGAAACACTTTCACAAAAGGTACAAATATAACAGAACAAGTGTGCTTTTATTCAAAAATATAACTGCAGAAAAACAACATGCGTTAGGGTGCGATATTGACACGCATTTACTACGACTGCTTCGGTGGCGCAATGGTATCAACTGTTGACTGGCAATCAAAACTTGACAGGTTCGATCCCCGATGAGTCTATTTTGAGAAGTGAGCTGCTTTTATTCTTACTATTTTAGAATAAAAACATACATTTGATTTCAGTCTGTAACATCCAGTGTAAATGTATGATACTTGTAAAGGTTAGATTTTTATTCACATAAAGACGAGTTATACTTGTGACTTTAGGCTGTAGGACGTAAGTAACTAAATCCAAATAAATAACATTCGATCTGGCTCTTATATACAAAGTACAGCGATGGCAGCTTCCACCTGCAGCTATAGACTCTTCAG
The DNA here is from genome assembly GCF_016835505.1 of Polypterus senegalus. Lineage (NCBI taxonomy): Eukaryota > Metazoa > Chordata > Cladistia > Polypteriformes > Polypteridae > Polypterus > Polypterus senegalus. The sequence continues at coordinate 153,691,203 of NC_053158.1, forward strand.
TTCGCGACTCTCCACGCCAGTGTTTACATCTGGACGGTGTATGTGCCCTAAAATGAAGTCTGACTGCATTCTCATACCAATGCTTGGAAACTGAAGTGTCAGCGTGCACTTTTCGTGGCATTTCACGTGTATTTTTTAAGCATGCCCTGTCGCTCAAACACTTGCTTTCTTTTTTCTTCGGTTATAGTCTTGAATAAAAGTGCTTTTGTTTTGTTATACTTGTACATCAACATTTATATGTTACTTACATAAAAGCCAGATCGAATGTTATTTATAACAGTTTGGAAAATTAATGACTTACAGGACTACCAACTTGCTTGTCCCCCTCCCTTTTCTTGCACCACTAGTTTGTTGCACTATTCTAGTTTGAATAATGTATAGTCAAAGGAAGAAGTGGCACCCAGGAGGCTAATAATAAAATAAAGCAATAAAAATTAGGCCCTTAATGATGATTTTAAACTAAATGTATTAAAAGAAGCAAATAAAACGACCTTGCTCACAGGTATTTCAGAAGGAAACTGTTCAAGAAATGATTCTTCAATGTGGTTTAAAATGTTGGAAGTTAGGCAATGTTTTATTACTCCCTTCATTTGTAAGAGTTTTAAAACTTACAATAATTTAGTTTATCTTTGGAATACTGAAAGAGAGTATAACATGTCACTGTTGGGTCCAGCATGCTATGTGTGAACTGATAAGATTGGTAAGAAAAGAAGAGTATGGCAATACATACCTTTTTAAGGTACTGTACTGAGTTTGGAATCCAGTGGATAGAGCTGAGAACAAAACAATACAATGCATGCAAAATTAAAAGGTTATTGTATTAATATGTAAGATTTAAATGTGGCAATGTAATTGCATTTTGGTGGTTATTTTTTTATATGTTGCATATAGAGTTTATGTTTAATGCATAAAGTTTCAATTTGGGGGTCACACTGAAGAAGAAAAAAATAGAGCGGTCCCATTTTATCCTACTGGGAAATCTGGTTTGAATTTTGAGGTTAGATAGTTGGTTGGTTTCTTAAAAGATACATCCTGCTTCAATATACACTTACGTGATACAAACACTAACTCCAATTTGTGTGATTTAATGACTGTTTCCTCAGGGCTTCAGTTTTTAACTGTTCATTCTTGACCATCAGTTTTAAATGTTTCTGTATTTTTAATGCAACAACACATTTCTGTTAATGCTTCGGTAAACGTTCTTTGCATAGCTCATGAAGTAGAGGTGTAGCCTTCATAAATATTTTCTGTATGATATGAGAGAACAGACTTGCATAAAATTATGTTTAAGTAAAGAGCTGTGCTCTTAATCCTCATTCATCCATTTCATGTTTCTTTCCCAGTTTGCCCTTCTACTACGTGCTTTTAGTAAATGAATATGTTAAAAGCATCAGACACCTATAGAATGAAGGCATGCAGCATTATAAATTTCATTTAAAAGTAATCCAAATGCATTGCTTACATTCACAAATATTTGTAATGATTAATAGATCTGGTAAAATTTAAAATTTCATCCGTAAATTGGTCTTTTACCATACAAAAGCCACCTTTTGGTTACTTGATTATTTTCCATAATTTTTTTGTCACTTGACTACACAATATGGCTATAAATATATGTATTCTATCGCATTTTGATTTTTTTTTTAAATATTTCCTGCTAATTACTAATTTTACCTTTTTTAAATATCTTTTTATAGCAATTACATGCCTTCCTAGTTTGTTGGAAACATGCCAGTTTGAAATTGCTTTTTAACATTTTACCATTTGTTTTTTCACTAAAGTTGAGATGGTTAATATAAGTATGCTGAAACATTAGCTGCCTTACCTCATTTTCTCTGGTGTGATATAATTTAAAGCACTGGACTTGAAATCAAGGATTGCCACTCCATTTGCTTTCTTTACTTACTATGCAACTTTGAGCAAGTTACTCAATTGTAGTCCTCCAAAGTGTGAAAAGAAATTTATGGAAACAATTGTAATATAAGACTATGCTTAGAAATCAATTTAGAAAGGTGTTACCTTTGTTATAGATGGATGTTTAAAAGTAGGGGCTAATTTTATTACAGTATATGATAAATGGTAATAAGGAAAATATCTTGAATGTGTACACAGACTACCTGTCTGGGTGGAAATTTATGTTTTTGAGAAAATTAAGTCAGTGCTTTAAAGTTTTATATACCCAACTTATTCAGTATAGAATCTGCTTATTTTGTTTTCTTTTTTTTCTTTTCTTCCATGGACTCCAGTGTACCTCAAAAGTCCAAAGACCATGAGTATTCACTGTCAGGTGTAGCATTTTAAAATGTCAGCAACCATTTTGTTTAGCTCTAAAAGCAGTACTTATGTGGAAATCAGATCAAACTTCTATGTAGTGTACTCCTGGCTTTTGTTCTAAACAAACACCAGCAGTACATTTGGTGGTAACCTGTTAAAAAAGATGAAACAGATGTAATTTTTGTATTGATTCTTCAAGAGAGTCAACCCTCTTCTGCAAAATATGCAAATAGGTTTAAGTGCTAGTGTCCAAGCAAAGTGGGCGATTGTGTTTTCACATCATATGGAGTTATAGTGCAGGTTAAAAAAAATCATATTACAGGCCAGGCTAGTGTGAAAAGGGCTGGCTGTAAGTTAACATGACTCATGGCATAAAAGTATTTTGCATGCATTTTTTTAAATAGACTATGAGCATTTTGCTTGTTTCAATAATTAGTGAGTTATAATCCAGGAAAACCTGACAATGTAAGAGTAGCTATAAATGAATACATTTTTGAAATTATGTGTATTGAGTCCTCATTTTGGCAAGTCACAATGTAATTTATTTTTTAAAAAGTTTCTGTGTTTCTCATTATTTTATCAATAACATTATTTTCATGCCATTTGAATTATTTTTTACTCTTCCATTTAGTAGTGTTTCTGATAAGATACTGCCATTTTGTTTATGATGCAATGCCCATTGTGCTCTTGTGCATATGGTTTGTGGTGCCTTCACATAACCCTATACAAGATGTCAATGTGTTGTATTGCTTTATCCATACATTAGACAGAAGACCAAATAAACAAAGAAATTAGACAGTTTTAGAACCTTTATTTTGAATTATCTTCACTATATGGTATCTGGATTTTTGCTTTAGTTTTGCTTTGACGAGTTCTTCAGATATTTTTTGATAGCGGCCGGTGCTTTTGCCTGCTCTTTTTTGTTTTCCCTATTTCCTGGTTAAATTCTTTTTATTTTCTACATAAAATAAGTCCTGTGATCTCTCTACCCTTTTACAGAGGTCACAATATTATGTTGAAACTGTAAATGATGGTCACTTCAGAGACATTCTGATTTGAGAAAAAAGTAAGTATATTCTAACTTAGAGGGATACTGGGATCAAAAGAAGTATTTGAATAATGAACATTTGTGAAATGAATATATTTGCACATTGCTGTCAGCAGAAAGGAAGACAGTAACACTTTTTTTTTGCCCAAAAATGTTTATAGTTGTATACTATAACATTTTGTTCTTTAACATATATCACCAGAATTTTAAACATGCATTTTATATGGTAATTTTATGTTTGGCATAGTGGTGGGGGCTGTGCCATTTCTACTCTGTGTAGCTGGTTAACACAATATGACTATCTAGCGAGTCATTTCCCTTTAACTGAACCACTTCCTTTCTTGATTGCTTTTCTAGTGAGATACTGATGGGTCTTTCATTAAATATATTTTACATTTGCTTATTTGGCTGATGTATTAATCCAAGGCGACTTGCAACATTTATGATACAGTTAGTTACATTTCTTTTGGTATTTCAATTGGGGTACAGGCAGGTCAAGTGACTTACTCATGGTCATATAGTGTTAGTAGATTTGAGTCCACAACCTCAAGGTTTGAAGTCTAAAGCCTTAACCAGTGCACCTCACTGCCTGCATTTTAATTTTAACTGAACACAACTGTTTGTCTGCTGCTGTATTTCTCTAATATGTTACCGAGCTTACTGATTTTTCAGTTTGCAAAGAGTGCTGGCAAGTCAGCAATTTGTGTGATCAATTACTACCACAGCAGAAATTAATGATCAGCTTGTGTTACAAATCAGTGCATTGATCTGAATTTCAATTTTTTTCACATGAGATTGGCTACTGGGATGCATAATAAACAAATGCTTACGCCACATAGGAGTTGGAAATCATTGTCATCAAATGAGCTTTTTTTTTTTTTTTTAAATCCATTCATCCATTCAATTTCTGACCCTGCATATTCCATTACAGCGTCATGGAAAGTTAATGCCTGGCTAGACATGATCTGATATAAGGCCAGAATCAACCATCTGGGATGCCACTATATTAAAAGACACATACAAACATGCTACCACTAGCATGCAAGGGCCATTTTAGACTTGTCAGCCTAAAGTGCACATCTTCGGGATATGTAAAGAAATTGCAGCATCTGTGGAAAACCCACACAGGTGTGAGTAGAGCATGTAATCAATCCTGATAGGTAGCTCTAAGGTAACATCACTAATTAGTACACTCCAATGCCATTCCTATTTTATTGTTCAATTATAAAGCAAAGGAATTCAAAATTAGTAAAAATTGTTAAATGCTAACTCCATTAAAATTGTTGGGCGATTTTATTAAATTTTGAACTATAAACACTATTCAAAGAAAAATGCATAACAGAATAATATACTGAAATTTTAAGTTCTCTTTCATCTACATCTATGTTCAGTTTTTCTGTTCAGTCTTTACTTATGATCTATGGTTTAATTAAAGTAATCCCTCCTCGATCGCGGGGGTTGCGTTCCAGACCCCCCCCTGCGATAGGTGAAAATCCGCGAAGTAGAAACCATATGTTTGTATGGTTATTTTTATATATTTTAAGCCCTTATAAACTCTCCCACACTGTTTATAAATATTCCCTGCACAGTTATACAGCATAATCCCTTTGTATTCTCTTAGATATTAGGAAAGATTCATTGAAATTATGTATGTAAACACACTGTTTATATACAGTAAAACCTAAATATTATTTTAAAGATATCGAGTGTCTCCGATATCACATATGTTACAGCCATTAAGCTAGACAGGCCACCAGCAATAAATACGTACAATGCAAGAAAAATTGTATACAGTAAATGTGTGTACAGTGACACTAAACGTACGTACATGTACTAAGTACTGTAAGTAGAAAATTAATTATGGTTACTCACCAACGATGACTTGTCCGATAACGATGAGTTTAATTTTACTGCACAACAAAGGAGAGCGTTACAGCCCTTCTAAAGGAGCCACTTCAGGCAACTGTGTAGCACAGCCGTTATTCTTCTTCAGTCCAAATACCTAAAGCAGACCATCCAGACTACGGCCTTATTACATCCACTTACAACTCGTTTTTCACCCTGGTTAAAAGGACACTGCGGCCGTAGATCTTATATTCCTTTCCTACTTTTTAAATAAAAAGAATCATAGCCTCATTGATGCTGTAATGGCGTCCTACAGCGGTGTAGCTTTTCCCTTCCTTCAAGAAATCCAAAACGTTTACCTTTTTGGCAATCGTTAACATCTTCCTTTGGCGCTTGGGCACAGACCCTGAAGCAGTAGCAGGAGCAGATCGTTTTGGAGCCTTAATGAAGGGCTTGACTATGCACAAAGATAAACCCAAAAGAGCACAAAAGTTAACTATTTACACAGCGAAACACATTGATGCTGAAAGAGCAAGACGAGACTTCCTGGTTAACACCGCATTCAGCACACAGGAACTTAACTGCGTGCTCTGATTGGTTAGCTTCTCAGCCATCCGCCAATAGCGTCCCTTGTATGAAATCAACTGAGAAAACCAACTGAGGAAGCATGTACAGGAAGCAAAAAGACCCATTGTTCGCAGAACCCGTGAAGCAGCGAAAAATCCGCGTTTATATATTTAGTTATGCTTACATATAAAATCCGCGTTAGAGTGAAGCCGCGAATGTCGAAGCGCGATATAGCGAGGGATTACTGTATCTCATATATATGGTGCTTTAGCTGCATACTATGTCTTCCTTCTTCCCTTGTAATGTGTGTTCTATCACACTTGGTATTATACAGCTAGTAATCACATCTTATATTCATGTTCTAAAGTTCTTTCTTATTTACATCAAGCACTTACCTCACATCTATCAATACCATTACTTCTCATGGTCATTTATACATCTAAGACAACAAAGAGTGGCTTGTGGATGAGAACAATAGATAATTCACCGAGTGTGAAATTTATAAACCAATCCAATGCCTCATGAAGGCAGAAATCAAAATATGATTTAAACGGCAATCGTGCTCTTGTCAATGCAGTTGACCGATAGTGATGGTTACGATAGATATACTATTTATGACTGGAATTTCTCCCAGAAGCATCCTGTTATACTTGAAAATGTGTGACTTGTGTCTAAAATGAAAAAATAAACATAACCAATTGGAAGTGAAAAACAATTTTGTAAACCCCAAAGTAAGCTTTGCCATTCAAAGAAATTATTGGAGTAGTGCTAAAAATGAATGATGCTTTGCCACTGACAGTATGTGGTCTTTATCTCGCAGGGTTAAAATCAAACATTTAGGATATTGTGAGGTTAAAAGATTTGGAATCTTTGTCTACAAAAAGATGAACTCAAAAATGTGCAATCAAGGTAAATGTGTATTCCCACCAAGTTAGAAGGAGGCAAAAGCAACTCACGTTAAGCAAGGATTTTTTATTGTTAATAGCAAAGTGCCACAGTAGATGTACATTTTTGCAGTCAATGCGTCCAAGGCAGTAAGTGTGGCTAATGACTCGGATACTAGCAAAAAGAAGGAAGAGGGTGCACAACATTCAGGTTTTCAGTGCACATCTAAATGAATAACATAGAATAATATAGTTACATTTAGTGTCTAATTATAAATGGCAAAACGCTATATTGGAATGCTTACAGACTACAATACCGTTATTAAATTGTACTCCGAACATTTACAGTACACAGACTAGAGGAAAATGACAATGTGTTTTTACGAAAGACCTTGTGTGTGTTACCATGATTTTAGTGAGTTATACCTTAATGTGTTTACTTGTTCCGAGAATCATGTTTGGTCCTGCGAGAATACTTGGTCTGAGGAAAATAAGTGAACTGTTTTCTGTTTAAATATTTAAATAAAGTGTTTTTAATGACCGTCCATCCAGCTGAAGCCTACCACTGGGCGCAAGACTACGATCAATCTCTGGACAAGGCTCCAACATAAAACAGTTTGTGTAGAACTGGTCATTCAGCATAGTTTTTATAGAACAGATGAGCAATGCAACTGATTCCCTACTTTCCTAACCCCCATTTTTTTTTTTGCATTATGAGTGGTGACTCCAGTTCACTAAAGTCAGTACTATATGTGTTATGCTGAATAGCCTTTGTGAGTTACTGTAGTTTGACAGGCTCTAATTGTATTGCTGTATATTGAGAGGGATCTGTTGAAAAGTTTTGGGCATCTAGTGAGAATGCCTTTCAGTTCACCATTGACCAGTCTGGGATTATATCTCTGCTGCTAGAGGAGTGCTTGGAAATTCCCCAGGGGAAGCTGGAGACTCCTGCAGGAGTTCTGTTTAGACTTGCTCAGCTTATTAGCATCCCATACATTAGCAGTTGTATATGATAGAAGATAAACACAAGGCAACACTTCTTACTAATTATGTTATTATTTACCAAGTGTTACCAGAGCAATATTTAGGCTTGGTTTAAAGGTATCCTAGGTACAAAAAAACCACAGTGGCTCAGAGTACTGACAGTGTTGACTTATTCAAACATGTCTGTAAGGGATGGCCAGAGTACAAATTTCAAATGTAAATTGTAATTTTTAAGTCAAATTATTGTATCTTTTTCTTGATCTCTTGATGCACTACAGTTGCAGGTGTGGAAAGTTAACCAAGAACACTACTATTTCATATTTTAATTTTAAAAAGCAACAGTACAAGCACAGAATTCCAACTTCTTAAAATATAACTAAAGTTTGTAAATATGAATATTCATGTACTCAGGAAGTTTAAATTGTTTTATAGCATAAAAGAACATTCTCAAACTAGCCTGGATTGTATCCCAGTTCTTTATAGAATGCCTATCTCTAATTTCCAAATTGTTTCATATGACCTAAGCCCTTTCCATAGCAACTGGCAAGTTACTGAATTCTTAAGTATTGAGATCATTACAAAAATAGGTATTAACTGTATATTTTTGCAGCTTGCAACTATACTGTCATTATTTATGACACTTAATGTGGCTATATTGTGTTTATTAATGTTTCTACACACAATAATAAGTTTACAATTACACATTTAAAATGTATCCTGTACATTTCAACATTGTGCTCTATTGTTATCTATCTTCAGCACTGGTCTGACATTCTTTTGTAGTATCATGTTGTCATTGCCCTCTAGATTGGGCTCCCTTAGATGCAAAAGAATTTTGCTTAGAACATCAAACTTGACGTTATTGTAGAGTCTTTAGCAGAAAACTTATTAGTCCTTCTCCTCTTGCCACTTATGTCTCCAAACTGTATCTCCGTGTGGACAAAAGGCCGGTAGATTTTCTATTTGTTATTGCGAAGAATTGAGAATGTTTAGCTGCCCGTACAATGTAAAATAGAGTTGGATAACTTGGCTAGATTTAACAAACTGTGCGATAACTGGTGTTAAAAAAAATTAACATCTCTACATATAGGATGCCCACAAAAGAGACACTGGCAAAGAATGATTGCTGGGGTAGCACAAGTAAACCACTTGCCAACTTGATGAACACATTCTGTCACCTATCAGTGTCAAAGAGACCAAATTTAACTAGTACATAGAAGTGGACTTTGCTCTGGTCAAGATGAAGGTGCTTTCTTTAAAAAACAATGTACAGCCCTCTCCTAGCTTGCATCCACATGTGTTTGCTTACATTTATAGGTGTGCTGCTCTTACACCTCTGGCCGTCTGCCAACAACACAACCTAAACAAGGGTGAAGAAGAGTCATTTTTCAGGTGGCAAATGCCAGCAAAGTGAAAGACAACAATTTAATGTGTTATCTGTGTGTCACAATAACTGCAATGCATTTCAATCAAAACATAGCCCATAAGTCAACCAGCCAAAGCAAAGTGAGGAACAACAACAACAACAACAACAACATTTATTTATATAGCACATTTTCATACAAACAGTAGCTCAAAGTGCTTTACATATTAAAGAATAGAAAAATGAAAGACACAATTATAAAATATAATAAATCAACATTAACAACGAATAAGAGTAAGGTTCAATGGCCGGGGGGACAGAAAAAACAAAAAAACTCCAGACGGCTGGAGAAAAAATAAAATCTGTAGGGATTCCAGACCATGAGACCACCCAGTCCCCTTTGGGCATGCTACCTAACATAAATGAAACAGTCCTCTTTGGATTTAGGGTTCTCACGGAAGGGCTTGATGATGATGATGGTCACGTAGACTTCTGCCTTTTAATCCGTCCATCATTGTTGGAGCATCATGAAGCTTTGAATAGGTGGTGGTGCCACCACAAAGAAACCGGAAAAAGAAACAGAAAAGAGAGTAGGGGTCAGTATGGATTTTAGAGCCACCATGAATAGTTATTATGAGGAAACTGAACATATAATCAGGATTAAGTTAAATTGAAGTTATAGAAAAGCCATGTTAAAGTAATGTGTTTTCAGCAGTGTTTTAAAGTGCTCTACTGTATCAGCCTGGCGAATTCCTATTGGCAGGCTATTCCAGATTTTAGGTGCATAGCAGCAGAAGGCCGCCTCACCACTTCTTTTAAGTTTTGTTCTTGGAATTCTAAGGAGACACTCATTTGAGGATCTGAGGTTACGATTTGGAATACAAGGTGTCAGACATTCCGATATATAAGATGGGGCGAGATTATTTAAGGCTTTATAAACCATAAGCAGAATTTTAAAGTCAATTCTGAATGACACAGGTAACCAGTGTAGTGACATTAAAACTGGAGAAATGTGTTCGGATTTTCTTTTCCTAGTTAGGATTCTAGCAGCTGCATTTTGCACTAGTTGCAAACGATTTATGTCTTTTTTGGGTAGTCCTGAGAGGAGTGCGTTGCAGTAATCTAGTCGACTGAAAACAAACGCGTGAACTAATTTCTCAGCATCTTTCAGTGATATAAGCGGTCTAACTTTAGCTATGTTTCTTAAGTGAAAAAATGCTGTCCTAATGATCTGATTAATATGTGATTTAAAATTCAGATTACAGTCAACAATCACCCCTAAGCTTTTTACCTCCGTCTTGACTTTTAATCCTAATGTATCCAGTTTATTTGTAATAGCCTCATTGTATCCATTATTGCTGATCACTAAGATTTCAGTTTTCTCTTTATTTAACTTGAGAAAATTACTATTCATCCATTCTGAGATACAAGTCAGACATTCTGTTAGTGAATCAATAGAATCAGGGTCATCAGGAGCTATTGATAAGTACAGCTGTGTGCTGATGGATGACCCTACAGATGAAGAAATCTGCCATGCAATGGGCATAAGGAGTGATTTACAGTGAAATGAGCTTATTCCAACAGGTCGCATATCAGATACCAGTACACAACATATTTTTAGTAGTTTGATAGACTGCATCTTGTGCATTTAACATTATAGATTGGTAACATGAAGAGAGGTTACATGAGCAAGAATGTGCTGTTGCACTGCCAACTCTAAGTGTGAGTGTTTAACATGCTGAACCTTGAATATGTTTATCGGTGTCCCTGCTGATGAAGTAAGGTACACAGTGATCCATTCAATGTAGGGCATACACATCCATACAATTATCATTATCTCAGGAATGTCAGAAAAGGACAGGATTTATTTTGCTATTTTCTTTTGTTTTGTGATGTTTTTTTCCATAATGTGATATCCATACTTGTGTGTGTTCACCTTGCATTGTGCTGGCATACTATCCAGGGAATGTTCCAGCCTTATGTCCTATACTAGCTGGATTATGCCCCAGCTCCCTCAGGACCCTACTTAGGATTAGGCGGGTTTAGGAAATGGTATGGTATGGTAATTCTAAAGTACCTTCAAGAAGAAATGGGTATTTTTTCATTAGTAGCAGTTTATTTACCTTATTACTGAAGATATGTGTACACTGTTATTTTTCTTTTAACTATCATTAGAACATTCTTTGTGTTTTAAATTGTATTTGTCATACTGCTTTTTATACCTGCTATTTTTTGCTTTGCGCCTTCTCCCACTATAACCTATCATCTATGGGGGAGGAGCGAAAGGTTTATGATCTCGGTTTTTGACAGATCTCGACATTTTAGGGTCTCCTGATACCAAAAACATTGATATCTCAAATGGTGTGCATGTGTTAGTGTGTGTGTGTCACAGTTTCTTAAGGATGGACCAGAGCTAAAATGGCTGGACGAAAAAACACCAAACTCAAAACTTAAGCCTATTATGAGATGATAATATGCTTAGTTTTTGAGCCAAATTTTGCCACAGACAGAGGTACTCTAGAGGAACCCTCAAATACTGTAATTCTGCAATTAATTATGAATTCTTCTCATCAATTGCTATCGTAATGATGTATTTTATGATCAGAAAGATCAGCATCACAGCAGTAAATAATTACTGAAATGTAATTGAATAGCTTGGGTAACTTGTTTCCTATTGTGCAAAGCTTACCGACTCTCGCATCTAAATATTTTTAACTTAATTTTATTCTTCTAACCATCTTCACATTTAAGAGTTTGTATTGGTATGTTTTCAGGCTTTTGCGATCTGCTTAAACTGTATCATTCTTTACTAGGAAAACTGGCACTAATTCTTAAACAGTTTTCATATTTTCTAAACTCGCTTTGCCTAAAGTAAAAGTAATACCACATTCAAAAGTGGTGCAGCAATGGGCTTTAACAGGCCCTTCCTCTTGACAGCCCCCCAGCCTTGACTCTCTTAAGACGACAAGAAAAAACTCCCAAAGAAACCCTTGTAGGGAAAAAATGGAAGAAACCTTGGGAAAGGTAGTTCAAAGAGAGACCCCTTTCCAGGTAGGTTGGGCGTGCAGTGGGTGTCAAAAAGAAGGGGGTCAATACAATACAGTACAATACACAGAACAAATCCTCAATACAGTATAAAAATAAAAAATCTAGAAGTACAGAGTAGAATTTCACATTAGATGATATCACATAATATGATTTGGATTTGTTTAGAGTTCTGGAGACCTCATCCATCAAGCTGCCTCCCCCATTAGGCCATTCCACATTTGAAATAGCGATTATCCGATGAAAGGACCCCTCTTTCCCACGATACCTGCGATCCTCCATCAGGCAAAACAACTTGGCAGGTGGGCTGTGGCACCAAGTGCCACATTTGAGTACTGAGAAGAGAAACAGAATAGGTGAGGGTTAGTATCCAAATATAAATATCATGTTACTTATGTTTTAGTGCTAATGGCTAACAACAGAGATGCAGTCTGTACAGTTAATCAGCAGCTCTAGTCAGGATATACTAAACTGAAGTAGTGAGTCTTCAGCTGGGATTTAAAACATGAGACTGAAGGGGCATCTCTTATAGTAGCAGGCAGACCATTCCACAGTTTAGGGGCCCTGTAATGAAACGCTCGACCTCTCACTGTTATTTTATTAATCCTTGTAATCCTAAACAGACCAGCATCTTGAGATCTTAATGTGCGCTCTGGTTTGTAAGTCATGATAAGTTCAGACAAGTAAGCTGGATCATGGCAATTTAATACTTTTATATGTTAAAAGGAGGATTTTGAAATCTGCCCTAAACTTAACCGGGAGCCAGTGTGAGAATTAAGAACTGGAGTTATATGTTTGTATTTTCTTGTTATGGTAATAATTCTTGCAGCAGCATTTTGGATTAACTGGAGGCTGTGTAAAGAACATTTTGAGCATCCAGTGAACACCACATTGCAGTAGTCAATCCTACTAGAAATAAATGCATGCATTAATTTCTCAATCCAGTTAATTTAGAAAGCGTCTTAATTTCTCAACATTTTTAAGATGGAAGAAACATGATTTAGACAACTTTTTAATATGCACTTTAAATGACATGCTAGAGTCAAAGATAATTCCTAGATTCTGGGCTCATCCAGTAAAATTAATGGTGATTGCAACTGAGTTAAATGATGACAGAATATTGTTGTGATCAGTGTCATTCCCTCCAACAATTAACATCTCTGCTTTATCTGTGTTTAAAGACAAGTAGTTCTCATCCATCCACTCCTTTAATTCACTAACACAACTAATTAAAGACAAAATTGGAGAAACTTCATTTGATCTAAATGAAAGGTGTAACTGGGTGTCATCTGCATACGAGTGAAAATTAACATTGTTTCCTAATGATAGATCCCAGTGGAAGCATGTAAATTGAGAATAGTAAAGATCCCAGTACTGAGCCCTGCGGGACACCATATCTCACTTCTGTGTATAATGATGGAGTACTGTCAGCACATTTCTGTACATATTGGAATCGATTTGATGAATAAGAACTAAACAAAGCGAGCACTGTGCCTGTGCAGTAAAATAGAATGGTCAGTGGTGTCAAATACTGCACTTAAGTCTAACAACATAATTACAGTGGAGATTCCTTCATCAGAGGATATCAGAATGTCGTTTACAACCCACGTTCGTGCCACTTCTGTACTATGACCAGTGCGGAAACCAGACTGGAATTTCTCAAATAAATTGTAATGCGTAAGTTGTGACTGAAGCTGATTGGCAACTACGTTTTCTAGTATTTTAGAGAGAGAGGGTAATTTTTGAAATAGGCCTGTAATTATTTAGTATGTGTGGGTCTAGGTCTGACTTTTTAAGTAATGGTTTAATGACTGACACTTTTAGTGCATCAGGTACTGTGCCATGCAATAATGAACTATTGAAATGTAATTACAGTATTTTTCGGACCATAAGGTGCACCGGATTTTAAAGCGCAATATCAATGAATGGGGCATCGGATTATAAAGAGCCTTCAGCGAAACAAAACAGTCAGATAAGTCAAACTTTATTCAACTCATTCACAATAACTCTCAACATTGTTCAGTTGTAACATAAAATACAAAACAATACCCTCACTTTTTCAGTTCATTTCTCTTCCACAAATCCATCAAATTCTACATCCTCAGTGTCTGAGGTAAACAGTTGGTCGATTTCAGCATCAAGTATGCCCGGATCTCTCTCGTCATTATCCGAGTCAGTCTCATTGCTGTTACTTAGCTGTTTAGTGATGATTCTGCCCTTCGTGAAAGCTCCGACGGTAATTGAGACTGATACCTTAGCCCAGGCATCCACGATCCATTGGCAGATAGTGGCGTAACTCGCCTCGTGTTGCTTTCCTGTCTTGGTGAATGTGTGTTCGCCTTCCGTCATCCAATGCTCCTACGCAGCTCACAATTTAACTTTGAACAACCTGTTGACACTGATATCTAACAGTTGGAGTTCTTTGGTTAATCCACCCGGAATGATGGCAAGCTCCGAATTAGTTTGCTTCACTTGGATTTTGACAGTATCGATGAGATGGGCGCGCATGGAGTCGCAGATCAATAGAGACTGAGATTTGTGGAAAAAGCCATCTGGTTTCCTGACGTAAACTTCCTGACTACGGTAGCCGTAATGCTCCAACAATCCATCAAGTAGTGCGGCTTCGTAGCTTACCAAAGTCATTCTAAAATATTTTGACAGATTTTTGAGTACCATGTACCACATAAAATCGGTTCAAGGTCAGTAAGCACAACCAGAATTAATACATAAGGCGCACTGGATTATAAGTCGAACTGTCGATTTTTGATAAAATTAAAGGATTTTAAGTGCGCCTTATGGTCCGAAAAATACTGTAAGTAGTGATCGGAAATAACTTCATTTAATGGAATAATATTTAAATTTTGAATTTCATCTTTGTAAGTTATAATTAAATCTAATGTGTGGTTATGATTATGAGTTGGACATTTGACATTCTGATTAAATCCTACTGAATTTAACAAGTAAAACATTTGCTAAAAGGGACAGTTTCCACATCAATGTGTACATTAAAATCCCCCATCAGTACTACGTGATCGTAATTTATAGCCAAATCAGATAAAAGGTTGTTAAATTCAGTCATAAAGAATGAATATGGCCCTGGTGGTCTGTAGAGTAGCACTATAATTGTGTTGGAATCTGTTTTAATATTTAAAATGAATGCCTCAAAGGATGTAAAGTCACCTAAATTTTTAAGCATTATTTGCATTTTGTTACAATGAATTATTCCAAGACCTCCTCCTTGACCAGAATCTCTAGACTTATGAAGGAACGAGTATCCATCTGGTGACGTCTCAGCTAGGGGAACAGTGTCACATTTACTAAGCCAGGTTTCAGTGAGAAGACACAGATCAGAATTTGTACTTAATATATCATTTACCAAAACAGCTTTACTGCCAAGAGAGCGAATGTTCAATAAGCAGCATTTAAAACTGCATGCTTCTTTCTGAACTGGTGATATTTTTTTTGTTTTAATTTGAAGTAAATTTCTATTACAGATGCTCCTGGTGGAGGGTCTGGATTTATCCCTTGGTTTAATTATACACCTTATTTTTTGGTTATCAAGTAATTTTCAGGTTTGCATCAAGACTAAATTTACTGGATACCCCACAACAGGGGATATGATAACAGCTTCAGGATAATAACAGGCGGGATAAACAACAGCCTGTGATTTAAGATCACATGACTGCGGCCTGGATGGTGCGGATGGATCCACATGGTTATTGGATTTCTAAGGATTCATTAATATTTTAAATATTGCACATGCTCAGAGCTCATATGTTTACAAATACGGTATGATGAAAAACACATAAGAAACAGAAAATAAAACAGTATATTTAGCTATTGATAGTTCTATGTACCTAATTAGTTTTAGGCTTGCTTGCTTTCTTTTGTTGGTGTTTCTTGTAAGAGTTACTGAAGAAATGTTGGTCCTCTGAGTAGGTTCTGCAGTGTTCTCTACATTAGAGATAAATTAAGCAGTACATATTTGATTCACGTTTGGTAAGGCAGCTCTATATTGCTGTTGAAGGCAAGCATTTTCTTAGTAATGATTTTACTTAGTAATGATTGCAACAAGGGCAAGAATGAAGCTGCTTTTTTTAAATTATAAGCTGTTACTTTCCAATAATGCACAAGTCATCATATGTGATGCCAAGATGAGGCTGATAAATATAATGTTTCCATGGCCTGGGTCAACTCGTGATTCATTTATTTTGAGGCAAATGAGTTTTGGCAGCCCTCGGTTTTCTATACTATTCGTTGTATCAGCAATCATTATATGTGGCAGGTATTTGAGGCTACCCGCTCAGGTGCTGACACCATACACCATTCCTGGACTCCAGAACACTGTGAAAAGGTGCTGTAATGCTGCACATAATGTGTGCTCAGTTGTGGAGCGTAGGCAGATGCTCTTGAGGGCAGATGGTGTGGTCTTGACATGTCAGAAGAAAGGTTGCTCTACAGGCCAATGAACGTCCGCAGCATCATTATTGCATATATATGAGGTTGATTAAATTCGAGGCATGTTCACAAACACATAGTTACAAGGATACGTTACATAGAAACTTTAAGTAATTGCTTGATTATAGTTGCAGGGATCTATCACTAGCCAAGACAATTTCTTGAGGTGATCAAACTAGTAAATGTTTTCCAGTAAGTGGCTAACAAGCCTTTTTTAATAGAGAGAATTATTATTATGTTTTGTAAATGTGCATCAAGAACCCTGACCCTAACACATGTTCAGAATGTAATTTTTAGGTGTTTTGCTGTGTTGTAAAGAAGCAGCCATTTGCAACCAGCAGAGGGCAGCAGGATTCCTAACTGAGTTTTGCTTCTATTGTGGGTTTTGATCTTTAATAAATATTTTCATTTAAGCACCTCAAACAAATTTAGGGAAAAAATTAATTTTTTAGGAGAACTATTTAATATTATTTCAATGTGGTGTTATTTACTTACTACATGTTGCTTTCATAATTTATGGCTTTATTACAATTTTTTTATTTTAAATATTTCATTACCTTTTTGCTGTTTTTTTAACTTGTCTTATATGCAACATTTATATTGGAAAGACCAACAGCAATGGGGGATTGTCAAAGATTTCAAGTGAACAATTGCATTTTTTGCTTTTAATGTCCATTTTTGAGACATGGTAACTATTTAACCAGAAGTAGTGACTAGGGTTAAGGCACTCACTGTATTGCCAAGTACTAATTAAAGACATCAAAGAAGTACCATATACTATAGTTGCATGAGCTAAAAATCTTGAAACAATCTCAAATTTGCTGTATTTAGGACACAAAACATAAATTGAAAAATCAGTAACAATATCCAGTTTAAGCAAACCGACTATGCAGCATTAATTTTAATTAAGCAACAAATTTAAAATTAGATGATTAAAGGATAAGTTCAGTATTTTTCAAGTCAAGGTTATTTCTTCACAATAATGATGTGCTTTTTTTATATAAGTTTTAAAAATGTACGTCTTACATAGTGGGCTGCATAGGCAGTGTCAGCCTAATGGTTGAGGCAGGGTAATATTAAAACACAAATGTTCCAGTTCAGTCCCTTCAACTGATTCTGTGTATGCCACAGCAAGTCTCTCCAACTGCTTGTGCTAATATATTTAAAAAATTACTATAGTTCTGTGGTTGTAAAGCACCAAGGAATGGTTTCAGTTGGACAAAGGCAAAGTGAACATGCCTGGGGGTGGGGGTATTCAGGGGTGTGTTTGAAGAGAGAAACTCATAAGGAGTACAGTAACAAAGAAATAATCAAAAGGTTTACAGTCTCTTCTAATAAGTAAAGGATTCAATCACATGAAATCAGCTGTAGATAATGGCTTTCCTTTCCGTAGCCCCTGTACATGACAAAGATGAATTAGAACACTGACTGAAAATTGAAGTTAATAAAATTTCACTCCCAGCAAATGGTAAATTATTAAAGAAAAGAAAAATGTTTTGTCTGACAGGGAGGTTTAATGTATATGAGATCATCTACCTAGTAATAAAAGTCTCCATATATAGGTATAGGTTTCTTCTTCTCTTGTAATAATAATGGATTTAGACTAGGAAAAGCTTAATGATTCCAGGTTTTGTTTAGCCCTTTTGTTTTGATGTATACATTTTGAAAATTAATATTCTGGTTAGACCCTTTTTGGAAATTGTTCTTGAGCTTGCTTAGCCATTTTAAATCACTACCAATCAAAATAAAATATTTATTTGAATTAAATTTATTCTGTTTATGAATTGATAACTCAATACATCGTCTGTATTTTTATATGTAAGATAGAGTTTGTTCCTTTGTGAGGCATTGGTTAAACAGAAGGATTCAGTATTCTAAAATCTCAAGCTGCTCTTCCAGCTAAAATGTGAACAGCAAAATGAAAACATTTAGTAAGTGACACCCTTGGAAACTGCAAAGTAGTATAGCCTGTATAATTTGGATTTTGCCTGCAAGCTTCTGGATGTTATGTTAGGGGAAAGAAAATCTGACAGGTTTTGTTCATACAGTAAAATTTGACTATTTTTGACTAAAGCCTCTTATAGTATATTTTTACCCACAGGCAAACCTAATGAAGGGAGCAATAATTCCATTTGTATTAAGGAATATACTTAATATGTTTAATATATATTTACTAAAAAAAAAGAGATTGTGTTATTTGTTTTCTTCTGCATGTTGGATGACTTTATTGTATCTATAGGGGCATAGCCATTCTTGACTGCTCAGTTCTATGCTTCTTTTACAGTCTTTATATGCAATTCCTGCTTGGCACTTTTAGACTTGTGCCCTTGTGAATTATTCCAGATAACGTGCCACATGCCCCATGTTTTCATAAGTATGTGTATGGCAACACAGAATCAAACAATGCACAGCAGTGATCTTCTACTGTAATTCCATTTGCCTGTCACTTTGTTGTCTTGTGGGTAACTGTGTATCACCTTATTGAACATTGTGTTTAGCCATCTTTTAATGTTCAGACTAACTAGACCTCTGTAGCAGTGTTTTAATTCATTATACTTTTTTTTTTATTATTTATTATTATTTCATACAGCTCCCAGTTTATAGTCGTGATCAGTTCAATTGGACTCTGATTTTTTTTTTAATACATTCCCACTAAATATAGTCATATGAAAAAGTTTGGGAACCCCTCTTCATTCTTTGGATTTTTGTTTATCATTGACTGAGCTTTCAAAGTAGCAACTTCCTTTTAATATGTGACATGCCTTATGGAAACAGTAGTATTTCACCAGTGACATTAAGTTTATTGGATTAACAGAAAATATGCAATATGCATTATATCAAATGTAGACAGGTGCATAAATTTGGGCACCACAACAGAGATATTACATCAATACTTAGTAGAGCCTCCTTTTGCAAATATAACAGCCTCTAGACGCCTCTTATAGCCATTGATGAGTGTCTGGATTCTGGATGGAGGTATTATTGACCATTCCTCCATACAAAATCTCTCCAAATCAGTTAAACTTGATGGCTGCTGAGCATGTACAGCCTGCTTCAAATCATCCCATAGATTTTCAGTCTTGATATTCAAGTCAGGGGACTGTGACGGCCATTTCAGAACATTGTACTTCTCCTCTGCATGAATACCTTTGTAGATGTTGAACTTTGTTTTGGGTCATTGTCTTGTTGGAATACCAACCCCTGCGTAACTTCAACTTTGTGACTGATGCTTGAACATTATCCTGAAGAATTTGTTGATACTGGGTTGAATTCATCCAACCCTTGACTTTAACAAGGGCCCCAGTCCCTGAACTAGACACAACCTCACAGCATGATGGAACCTCCACCAAATTTGACAGTAGGTATTCACACTTTGCAACTCTTCAATTCCACCCGGGGGGTAAACGTTAACACTACACAAGATTATAGATTGTTATACCTGCCTCACACTCTCCACCTTGCACTTTTTTTTTTTTTTACTTGCACTGTGCTTTTATTGCTCTTTAATTAATATTGTTTTTATCAGTATGCTGCTGCTGGAGTATGTGAATTTCCCCTTGGGGATTAATAAAGAATCTGTCTGTCTTTCTGGTGTTTTTCTTGGAATGCAGTGTTGTTCTTCTGCCATGCAAAGCACTTTCTGTTATGACCAAATAACTCAATTTTTGTCTCATCAGTCCAAAGCACTTTGTTCTAAAATGAATCTGGCTTGTCTAAATGAGCATTTACATACAACAAGTGACTCTGCTCCTTTTTCATCACCCTGCCATACAGATGTTCTTTGTGCAAATTACGCTGAATTGTAGAACGATGTACAGATATACCATCTGCAGCAAGATGTTCTTGCAGGTCTTTGGAGGTGATCTGTGGGTTGTCTGTAACCATTCTCACAATCCTTCGCATAAGCCGCTCCTGTATTTTTCTTGGCCTGCCAGACCTGCTGGGTTTAACAGCAACTGTGCCTGTGGCTTTCCATTTCCTGATTACATTCCTTACTGTTGAAACTGACAGTTTAAACCTCTGAGGTAGCTTTTTGTAGCCTTCCCCTAAACCATGATACTGAACAATCTTTGTATTTTAATTCATCCAGTTATTAACATATGTAAAAGATAGCTTTGTAAATTTTTAATACTCTTTATGAAAAGACTTTTTTGCTACTTTCAAAAATGCCTGTGGTAAATCTTTAAATTGTGCATGCTGAACTGTATTTAATATTAGGAGTTTTAAGGACAGTACCTAACTTTATAAAAATACCAATAGGTAATTAACAGAAGTTTCCAGGATAAGAAAAAACTAGTGTGCCCCTGACTTCAGTGTCTAATTTTACATTCTTTGACAGAAATATATTAGTGGCTTACATTGACATACTTATTAAAACATTCTTCATTTTTGAGGGTGCACTTTCTCACAACACTTTATGTAAACTGAGTTGTCAGTTTATACTGTAACAGGAATGTTAATATCCAAAAAATCTGGAAAATATTTTGTATAAAGAATCAGAAACATGTACACATTAACATGGAACTGTGAACTTAATCTCAAAGCACAGCACCTCAAAACTGGCAAATCTAAATTTCAGAACATTTTTGCATTTTCTTCTGAGTACTAGAAGGTTCATGTGGACCATACTATGCCTCTGGAATGTCATGCAGCATGATGTGAAGGTTCCACTAGTTATTCTGTGTTTTATACGTCTATACCTGGTAGATGTTTAAATGGGGTTGTTTCAAATGTGCACCGCGCTGTCTCCTGTTATCTGTGAGCTTTAAAGCAGTTTGTCATAGATTGCTGATTCTGTAAGCTTCTATTTGTTTTATATCTCTCGCTCCAGCTTGTGAAAAAGGGAACAAAGTAAAAAGGAATTTGTGCTCTGGGGTTAATTTTAATAAACTAGTTAAACCCTATTTGCATTATGCAGAATATGCCAGGTATCATCATTTATGCCCACGTGTTTCAGCTGCTGTTACAGGAAATGCCAGGAAGTAGAGGACCAATGTTAGGGAGGGCTGCACTTTCATATATGCGTTTACTTCAATGCTAATCTACAAGGAGAAAGAATGTACAGTCGTCAAATGTAAGATTTCCTTATTTAATATGTGAATGAGAGCACACAATCTCATAATGGATTAGGGTTGTGACGATACCAAAATTTCAGTCTTCTATATGTTACTAAGAAATATATTGAAATTTGATACCATTTTCAAAACCCAATACAGATACTGTAATTATTGTGTTTACTGTAAAAAATGCAATATTAAATATACCCCCTTACAATAAGCATTTGCATGGGAAAATTTTAAAACTTGTACAAGATGCATAATCTTTATTGAAATATGGGAACTGCTTCATTTTACATTTAGCACATTTACTGGATTAATGAGTTTTGTCCCATTTTTGGAGTCATGACAATCTGGTCAGCTTACTAGTTGTTTGGTTTGGAACTTTGAAAATCATGTTCCCCAAGGAGGGAGAATAGAGTTTTGAAAAAGGAATGCTGGAGTTCTGTCGGAGGGAGGAGAAAATCCTAAAATGTACACCACACACAAGTAGAAGTTAAGAAATATGACATTGGCTTAACAGGTCAAGACAGTTCTCCTTGCAACAAAACACCCGATAATATAACATATTTCCACAGGCTGCGTTTATAAAAGAGAAAATTGAAAGAGAGTGAAGATTAATGTGATGTTTCACTGAATTGTTTTGTAGGTTTTGAGCCCTGTAGCTCCTAAACACTTCTGAATAACACAATTTTATTTTTATTTGAAAGAAGGTACCACGGTATTTTCTTCATATTAAGTGAAAAATCTTACTCCTCCAGTCAAATGCCTTTTTTTCGAGTCTTAAAAATCTTATTTTACTTATTTATCTCAATATGTTGACAAAGTCACGGGTCATTTTTAAAAATACAAGTAGGAGCTATTTAATGTATTTCAGTAAGAAAACAAAAGGTATTTGACTTGACTTTGATTTTCAGGCCTTGCATTTGTTTTTTATAATAACCAAAAGTAATTAAAAAATATACTTTTAATAAAAAGAATCTTAGACTACTTTTTTTTTTTTTTTTTTACTTTCCAATGAACTTCAGCCATGTAGCTTTGATAGCAAAAAATGACAGCTCATAAGAAGATTTGTTCACAGTGAAGTAAAATGCCTATCTATATCTCCATCCATCCATCCATCCATTATCCAACCTGCTATATCCAAGCTACAGGGTCACGGGGGTCTGCTGGAGCCAATCTCTGCCAACACCAAGCGCAAGGGAGGAAACAAACCCCGGGCAGGGCGCCAGCCCACCACAGTATCTATATCTCAAGAAGATTTTTTTTTTTTTTTAATATTTATGAACTCTCTAAGGTAGATGTATTTCATATACCATGTTTCATCAAAATCAAAAGTAGTGATGCAAAATCTTCTTGGAATATTGTTTGAATTAAATGGAATGATCTCTGTACCAGAAGGGCACCACCCAAGGTAGTGCAGGCTAGTAATCTTCCTCCTGTTGTGTGAATAAGTTTCACTTGTGTGCAGTTTGTCAAGATGGCAAGATAAATTATCATTCATTAATGTAAATGTAATGGTGTACTTCTTTGTTTTTCTCCTTTCCAGGAAGTGGAGCTACTGCAGTAGTGCAAGCAGCAATGTGTATACCTAAGAAGGAGAAGGTGGCAATCAAAAGAATTAATTTGGAAAAATGCCAGACCAGCATGGATGAACTTTTGGTAAGTTGCTTTTAATTACAAGGTTTTGTTACATGGTTGCGTTTTAAATAAATAAATGAATTAACAAATGCCATTGATCATTGTATTTGTAGTTTAAAATGTCTTTACAGTATTTCAAATGTATTGGCCATTTGTTCACAGTAGATGCACTTGTCCTTCCATTTTGTTTATTGTTTCTGTCTGCTGTTGTTATTATCCAAGTATTGTAGAACAGCACAGGGAGTGAAATCCTCTTAACCCTTGTAATCCTATGTTTATTTTGCTTTTACAAACTGCTTTCATCTGTGGCCTTGTATTACAATGCTTCACATTACAAGTACATATTGCAATCTGTTGTCCTTTTTTCAATCACATCTTGCCCAACACGGTCCATAAAAAATGTCTTAACAAAGTGAAATGAAATTCTGTTGCACAGAAAATCATTGCAAGCGGTGGAAAGTGCCATATTAGAAGTGGGAATATCTCTGCATACTATTGTTGGGCATCAGTAAAGGCTGGGGTGCAGTAGGTGCTGTTATTAATGGAACCCTGGACTGAAACAAAAAAAGACACGAGAGAGCCTGAGAATGATTCCTTTGCAGGAGCCTTAGGATATTCATCATGGTGCAGAAGGGAAGATGACTCAATGACCCAGCAGTAATTAATCCTCTACTCAGTGACAAATACTGAGAGTAAAAGAGAGCAAAAAAAAGCTGCAAAACTCAATTCATTTTTACAGTTTAAAATTTTCTTTAATGTGCTATAAACTTTATTAACTGATCTATCTAACTATGGTTATTTTCTTACTTTAGATAGTTTCTAGTTGTGCACTTGTTAATAACAGCGTAGAGGCACCTGTTAAAAAGCTGTTTATTATTATCTGTGACATCCTGTGCATTCACTTTCATTTTTTTCCAAAAACTTGTTTTCATAAGTGAAACCTTCTTTATTTGAAAATAAATAAATAAACAAATAAAAAGTATCTCCCCCTCAGGTTAAAATGTTTTTCTGTGAGGCACCAGATTCTGATTCTCTGTGACTGGCAAGGGTGCATTTTTCTTAATGGAAGCTATAGTGAATAATCAGATGCATTATAGTGGAATATCATGAAGTATTGCACATGTCTGTAGCTATTTAGCATGGAATAGTCCTTCTGCTAAAGTGTTCTGAAGTTTAAAGACCGTAACCCCATTGTCACATGAATTTCTTTGAAGTATGAAAGGCAAACTGGAGTACATACAGAAACCCCCACACCCCCACTGAAGAAACAGATGAACTCCTCACAGTCACTCTTACAAATGAAAAAATGATTCTGGAACTTCTACGACTGATGAAGCCCAGAAACTCATTCCCACCAGTAACACAAATAGCAACAATACATGATAAAGCAAACTTTTCTAAAGACACATTTTATTTTTCAATGAAAGGTTGCTATGTATGGGCAGAAGGAATGATGTGAGAAAGATAAGTAGACTTTTTTTTAATAATGGTAGGGTCTTAAAAAATAAATTACTATGCACTAATGATACGAATACATACATTACTAATTAGGGTTGTGCAGTGTACCTCTTTGGGAAAAGGTACTGAAAAACCCAAATTTTAAAATAGTGTACAGTACCACCATTTTGAGGTTTTTGGTACTGGACGTAAATATCAGTTTTCCTCTCAATTGCACCGACCTTCCCCAACTCCCTAAAACAGTCACTAATGCGTTTTTGGAAAAATGAAACTACTTGCTTTGACGTGAACTTGACTTCACGGCCAACAAGTTGCATTCAGTAAAGTTTAAACTCTTTGATTTCTATTTTCCGCTGCTGCTCTCTTCCTTCTTCACTAACCCTGAAGTATACACTTTTGAGCTGTGACTAGAAAGGAAACAAGATTACTGATTACAAAAATCTTAGACTTCTTTAGTTATGTAAAAAGAGAAATTAAAATTTACTCAAAACTTTCTGTAGGACTAGGGTGTTGTACCATGTTAGCGTTTATGAATGTAGTGAGAAGTCGAGCAAAATGACACCTTTTATTGGCTGACTAAAAAGAATACAACATGCAGGCTTTCAAGGCAACTCGGGCCCCTTCTTCAGGCAAAATATAATTACAAGCTTGCATGTTGCAATCTTTTTAGTTAGCCAATAAAATGTGTTATTTTGCTTGACTTCTATCTACACTCAAAACATACTAAACTTTACTTAAACGTTACATTTGTTTTATTTGATTCATAAAGGAAATCTTGTTCATTGAAGTTAGAGCATTAGTGAGAGTATTAGATTGTTTTTATGATCAGTTGTGAAATTTCCGTTGTTCTGTTTCTTGAAATAACTGTATAGCTAGGAGTTAAATTTAGCCTGATTTTATATTCTTACAATCTGCTATTTTGTCTTTGAACACTGATTTCCATATTAACTGTCTGTATTTAAATAAGTGATGATCTGAGCCATCTTACATATGCTGCAACATATTCTACATTTTATTTAACAAAAGGAAAATATGTTACTTAGTCATTTCAATTTTGGCTGATCTTTTTATAAATGAATGGCAACATGATTTATTCTCATTAATGCTATCCATCTTCTGCCAAGTTAGATACATGCATACAAACATTCACAGTATCAGACCAATTCAGTCTAGTTTAGAGACCTGTTTTAGCCAGTTCTGCCAACCAAGCTACCATGTTGTTCTTTGGGGTATATGTGGAAATGCTCTTTGTCTACATGGGAATATTTAGACATAGATAGTTAGATTGATAGATAGATACTTTATTAATCCAAAGGGGAAATTCACATACTCCAGCAGCAGCATACTGATAAAGAACAATATTAAATTAAAGAGTGATAAAAATGCAGGTATAACAGACTGACAATAATTTTGTATAACATTAATGTTTACCCTCCCGGGTGGAACTGAAGAGTCGCATAGTGTGGGGGAGGAACGATCTCAGTCTGTCAGTGGAGGAGGACAGTGACAGCAGTCTCTCGCTGAAGCTGCTCCTCTGTCTGGAGATGATACTGTTCAGTGGATGCAGTGCATTCTCCATTATTGACAGGAGCCTGCTCAGTGCCCGTCGCTCTGCTACAGATGTCAAACTGTCCAGCTCCTTGCCTACAATAGAGCCTGCCTTCCTCGCCAGTTTGTCCAGGCGTGAGGCATCCCTCTTCTTCACGCTGCCTCCCCAGCACACCACTGCGTAGAAGAGGGTGCTTGCCACAACCGTCTGATAGAACATCTGCTGCATCTTATTGCAGACTTTGAAAGATGCCAGCCTTCTAAGGAAGTATAGTCGGCTCTGTCCTTTCTTACACAGAGCATCAGTATTGGCAGCCCAGTCCAATTTATTATCCAGCTGCACCCCCAGGTATTTATAGGTCTGCACCCTCTGTATACAGTCACCTCTGATGATCACGGGGTCCATGAGGGGCCTGGGCCTCCTAAAATCCACCACTAGCTCTTTGGTTTTGCTGGTGTTCAGTTGTAGGTGGTGTGAGTCGCACAAATTGATTAGTTTCCCCATACTCCTCTTCCAGCCCATGATAGCAGTGTCGTCTGCAAACTTTTGCATGTGGCAGGACTCTGAGTTGTATTGGAAGTTTGATGTATATAGGCTGAACAGGACCAAAGAAAGTACAGACCCCTGCGGCGCTCCTGTGTTGCTGACCACAATGTCAGACCTGCAGTTCCTGAGACGCACATACTGAGGTCTGTCTTTAAGATAGTCCATGATCCATGCTACCAAGTATGAATCTACTCCCATCTCTGTCAGCTTGTCCCTAAGGAGTAGAGGTTGGGTGGTGTTGAAGGCGCTAGAGAAGTCCAGAAACATAATTCTTACAGCACTACTGCCTCTGTCCAAGTGGGAGATGGATCGGTGTAGCATGTAGATGATGGCATCCTCCGCTCCCACCTTCTCCTTGTATGCGAACTGCAGAGGGTCGAGGGCGTGGCGGACCTGTGGCCTCAGGTGGTGAAGCAGCAGCTGCTCCATGGTCTTCATCACATGAGACGTCAGAGCGACTGGCCAGAAGTCGTTCAGCTCACTAGGACGTGATACCTTTGGGACTGGGGTGATGCAAGATGTTTTCCAAAGCCTTGGGACTCTCCCCTGTTCCAGGCTCAGGTTGAAGATGGAGGACTCCCCAGCTCCAACGCACAGGCCTTCAGTAGCCATGGCGATACTCCATCTGGACCCGCTGCTTTGCTGGCACAAAGTCTCCTCAGCTCTCTGCTTACCTGGGCTGCTGTAATTGTGGGTTGGGGGAAACTCTCTCCTATGCTGGTATCAGCAGAAGGATGGGTGGAGGGTGCAGTACTTTGAGGTGAGAGTGAGTTCAGGTGGTCAAACCTGTTGAAGAAGTTGTTCATCTGGTTTTCTCATTCCACGTCTCTCTCAATGGTGGCACCCTGCTTCGAGCTGCAGCCAGTGATGATCTTCATCCCATCCCACGCTTCCTTCATGCTGTTATTCTGCAACTTCTGCTTCAGCTTTCTCCTGTACTGCTCCTTCGCCGCCCTGAGCTGGACTCGGAGTTCCTTCTGCACGTGCTTGAGCTCATGCTGATCACCGCCTTTAAAAGCCCTTTTCTTCTGGTTCAAAAGGCCCTTGATGTCACTTGTAATCCATGGCTTGTTGTTAGCACAGCAGCGTACTGTTCTTACTGGAAGTACAATGTTCATAC
The DNA here is from genome assembly GCF_016835505.1 of Polypterus senegalus. Taxonomy (NCBI): domain Eukaryota; kingdom Metazoa; phylum Chordata; class Cladistia; order Polypteriformes; family Polypteridae; genus Polypterus; species Polypterus senegalus. Next base: position 153,719,042 of record NC_053158.1, read on the forward strand.
AGAAGTTGATGTAGTCAGTAGTGCAGTCAACAATCTCCTCAATGTTCTCACTATGTGACCCCTGCAGGATATCCCAGTCTGTAGTTCCAAAGCAGTCGCTCAGAGCCTGCTCTGCCTCAGGGGACCACTTCCTGAATGAGCATGTGGTTGTAGGTAGCTCCCTCACTCTTGGATTGTAGTGAGGCTGAAGCAGAACCAGGTTATGATCTGCTTTCCCAAGCGCAGGCAGCAGGGTGGCGCTGTATGCGTCTTTAACGTTTGCATACAGTAGGTTGATAGTCCTATTTCCCCGGGTATTACAATCCACATACTGGCAGAAGGCAGGTAATGTTTTGTCCAACGTCACATGGTGAAAGTCTCCAGCGATTAGCACAAGCACCTCAGGGTGCTGTGTTTGTAACTTAGCAACAGCAGAATCGATGATGTCACCCGCTGTCTCCACGTCCGCCCAAGGAGGGATGTAAACAATAACAACAATGATGTGTCCAAACTCTCTGGGCAAGTAATAGGGACACAAACTTACGGCCAACAGTTCGTTGTCCCTACGGCAAGTGGAGATTTTAATGTTTACATGTTCAGAGTTGCACCACCTTGTATTGACATAGATAGCGACTCCCTCTCCTTTCTGCTTCCCGCAGGTAATTGTGTCTCTGTCCGTTCTAACTTTGCTAAACCCGGGTAGCTCCACGTTAGCATCTGGGATGTTAGTTGTTAGCCACGTTTCACTAAAACACAACAAACTGCATTCTCTGTAGATCCTGACATTTTTCACCAGCGCAGCCAGTTCGTCGATCTTATTTGGTAGTGAGTTCACATTTCCCAGGATCACAGAAGGCACCGAAGGTTTGTAGCGCCACTTTCTTGCTAGACATTTGGCTTTTATCTAAGCTCCAGCTCTGCTGCCACAACACCGCCTTCTTACCTCGTCGGGTAAATAGGGAACCACACCGGCATGGGCCTTAGTTCTCAGCGCTTGAAGTTGACTACTTGAATAGACGAGTCTCGGCATGTAAAAATCCGTGTCCAAGTAGTAAAAAGTGTCCAGGAAACTAGTCCACATCTCGCCGACAGCGACCATAGCAGTACCAACCACTTTAAAGTGCTAACACTGTCTGAAGATTTGGAATTTAAAAAGCTGTATTTACTTTAATATGCTGACTGTTTATTGGGGTGCATCACAATAGCATAGTGGTTACAGCTACCTAACCACAGCATGTCACTGTCTGGATTTCACACACTCTTCGTGTGTTTTTGTTTAATTTTTTTCCCTGTCTATATCTCAAAATTTAGCATTTTTTAGTTATTACGGACTATAAATTACAGCACTAGTTGCGTTTGAACCACATATAATCTGTGCCAATTCTAGAGTCCTGTATCACAGGGGTGTCAGCCAATTGCAAAGAATTACCCTGACCGGGTGACCTTGATCTCCCTCAGAGTGCAGCCCCAAGGGCCTCCGGTGTTGAAGGTACTGGTGGTACATTTATCTAAGCCACTATAGGCTTTTAGTTTTGGAATAACTTATGGTCTGAGTAAAAACTTTGTCTGATTTCTGTACTTTATTTCCCTTGCAAAGCACAAAGCAACCAACTGATTACACCCTACCATATGTGTCATATTAAATAAATGAAAGTAGAAAATAAAATGCAATTACAAATGATTAAGCAATTATTCACAATGAAGCAGTTATTTAAGACTGAGAAATAGTGGAGGTGTTTATTTTGGAAAAAATATCGCTTCTTCCAGAATTTGTTGTGGTGTGATTATTACTGCATATTGACTGTTGTGTGTTGCACTCATTGCCAACAACTTGGTTGACTTAATGAATTTTTCCAAGCTGATGACATTCATTTCAGTGCAACATAACCTGTTCAGATCTCACTGTATATGAATAGACACGTAAAGGTATGCCAACTTTTGAGTTGAAGATCTGCCTCTCCCTATCATTCAGTGAGAAAAGCAAAGTATTATATGAGTACCTTTCCAGTTTATGATGTGTGCTGATTTATTCAGAAGTTAACTATTATTAATATTTAAGCAAAATAGGCATGCAATTATGCAACACAAGAAAAGTAAGAATTTTTGAATTTTTCCCTTGGACGTTTTTCACATTGTTTGCCATTGTACAGCACTGGTCACCATTGAGTTATGTTATGTCATAAACCCTTTTTCTCTCATTCTGCATGAAAACATGAGATTATAAAAAAAAAAAATTAATTCTTGGATGGACAATTCCTTCAATATCTGTGTAATTTCCGGGTTTTCAGTAGGGAAGACAATTTTGTACATTCTTTTTTTAATGTTTCATCTTGTGGCTTATTACTCCCAATTGTAAGCAGTTGGGTGTGATGCCTACTCTTAATAAATATAGTGTCTCTTAGCATATGTTTCGTGGACAAATTAATATGTGCCATATTTGAGAAAAATAAGATTGAGAAAAAAATTGCCAAGCTTATTCTTTATGCAGTGTGCTTCAATGCAGATTGCAGTGTATTGGGATGCTGTCCATTGTTTGTTTGTCCTTTCTGCTTATTATATTTATTTCTTCATCACTTACTCTTAATTAATAAATATAGTATCTCTTAGCATATGTTTCGTGGACAAATTAATATGTGCCATATTTGAGAAAAATAAGATTGAGAAAAAAATTGCCAATCTTATTCTTTATGCTACGAGCTTCAATGCAAATTGCAGTGTACTGGGATGCTATCCATTGTTTGTTTGTCCTTTCTGCTTTTTATATTTATTTCTTCATCAAACGATGTACTGTATATAATGAAATAAGAAAAGAGATGGATGGAAAACATTAATTAACATTTCTTTAACATTTCAAGTAACAGAAGGAGTTTTAAAAGGGGTTATTTGGGTATGTTAATTGTCACTTGCACATTGTCACTGTGTGAATATGGTGCATGTTTGTGTGTGTGTGTGTGTGTGTGTTTGTGTGTGTGTGTGTGTGTGTGTGTGTGTGTGTGTGTGTGTGTGTGTGGGAGTAAGACTGGTCTTTGTGATGAACTAGAATCCTGCCCAGGCCTGTTTTCAGCCTATTCTGCAGTCCTGATGGGATAGCCTCTTGCTGCCACAATGAAATGGATTAGGAAACTTCTAGAACTGACCTGCATAACAGAGTCCATTGAAGGCTACAGTATGTGTACATTTTTGAATGTACCTGAATGCTATGCCATACGTACATTTTCTAAGTTGTTTGTTTTTAAAATTCATTATTTTTCAATTTGGAAAGAAATAGGTATCCTGTACATGTACTGTAGTACAAGGTTGCTCTTTCTATAAGTACTTCTTTAAATACTGCATCCATCTTTTCTTTGATGAGCCTAATTGTTTTTCAGTGAAGAACCCTAGGGAACTGGGACCAATCCTAATAAATAAATATCATTGTTTATAAAATGCAAATTAATGAGAAAAGTGAAGAATGTGGATGTTAATGTATGCAGCAGTCATGTACAGAAATCTCTCATATACATCACCCCTTCTACTGGGATATAGTTTTATTACTTTGGAGTGCACAGACCTTTTTCCCCTTAAGGCACAATTAAGAATCCCCACAATAGAAATCTCTTAAGTAATTTTTAAACCATAATACAATTGCTTTTCTTTTTATTAAGTTTCCGCACTGTCTCATTTAATTGCTTTACTCAGAATCGCACCCTTAATCACTGATGGACTTCTATGGACTGTAGAATCTGATATAATAGCCACTTGACTACACTACCTAACATTTCACTCTCTAGGAATTATTTTCAAATGCCAATTTTCCTAAGGTATACAGAGTAAAGGAGTTGCTTTTATAATGCAAGATTAATCAAGTCACAAGTGACCCAGTGTAGCACACTTTTCTTGCATAGTGAATCAGTGTAAGAAATTGAACTAATGTTTTGCTTTGTCAAATACTTAATGGATTTGGCAGACATTTTGTCTTATAATGTGGAGTTGTTAACTCCTCCAGTATCATTGCTTTTTGCAAGCAAACCTTTGAGGAGTTAAGTTGCTTTTCATTTTTTTGATGTTTTTTCATGGTTTTTTTTTTATATACAGAGTTAAGTTGTAGTTGTCAATCCTCAAGTAGTCTAAAGTTTTCTAACAAAGGATAAAGAATTTTCTTCCACTTCAAATGACTTCTTCAGTGAGTATTTTATATGCTGCAAGTAGCCTAGTCTTTTATTAGTTTGGTCTGACATGTTTATGAGCGCTTATTTGGAAGGTAATGACATGACAATCACAAATCAAAAAGATTATAGGATGATTCATTTGAAACCCTGACTGCCGCTGGTGGAGAAAGCTCAGTCATTGCCACTTAATAGATGGTGGGTGCTACACTTTCAGTGAGGTGGAAATAAAAGCAGCCTGTTTTGCTGGTGGCTGGGAGGAGTTTGTGCTAATGGATGTTTTGTCCTCAAATGAACTGAATTAAATGGCTTTTAAATTATGAGTCTGGATTTCATCCAGGTTGCTGTGTTCCTTTTACATTTGGTTAGTCTAGTGGATATGCAGACAGAGCTTTTATTCTTACACTTTGTTATGTAATAATGGAAAGTGTCAAAGGTTCTCACTTAAATTTTACATACATGCACCCTTACATGCACCCCTAGTGTGTAAGCTTTATGATTCTGTATAGTGGTTGTTCTTTAAGAAATCACAGTATTGTTTTCTGTAACCTTAACCTGTAGTTTTTATATTGCGCTTTTTAATTGTAAATATAATTTCAAGACTACTTCCTAACTAGAAGGCTACACACCATCTAAATAAACTAGTGAACAGACTAAGGAAGGAGGATCAATAGCCTCTTCCATCATAGGGGGTCTGAAAAGTGAAGGTTACTTGAATTTGCAAAATTACCTATCCAAAAAGGATTATAAACAGTGCTTTATGTGTACTGGGCATCCATCTATTTATCAAATTGTGTATTTTATGTAAGGGTCATGAGGGCCAGATTCTTATTTTATCATAAGTCACAAGGCAGGCACCATCACTGGATATAGTGTCAATCCATCACATTGTTCACAAAGTTTTATAATAGGCCAGTTTAGAGCAACCAGTTAATCAAATTTGTACATTTTGGGGTTTTGGGGAAAAAAAAATTCCTGGAAGGAAAACTGACATGGGTACAAGAATCATGTATAGACTTCACATAGATGAACCTCATATTCATCCATCCATCCATTTTCTAACCCGCTGAATCCGAATACAGGGTCACGGGGGTCTGCTGGAGCCAATCCCAGCCAACACAGGGCACAAGGCAGGAACCAATCCTGGGTAGGGTGCCAACCCACCGCAGGACACACACAAACACACCCACACACCAAGCACACACACGGGCCAATTTAGAATCGCCAATCCACCTATCCTGCATGTCTTTGGATTGTGGGAGGAAACCGGAGTGCCCGGAGGAAACCCACGCAGACACGGGGAGAACATGCAAACTCCACGCAGGGAGGACCCGGGAAGCGAACCCGGGTCTCCTAACTGCGAGGCAGCAGCGCTACCACTGCGCCACCGTGCCGCCCCCTCATATTCATGTAAAAAGTAAAATGTTTTCACATGATCCTGATTAAACTTGGCAGGTACATACAAGTGTTCAAACTATCATCATGTATTTTGGGTGATTTTTAAAATCATTTTCTGCACTGTTTCTTTAGCATGGCAAGCTGATTAAGGTGGCCCCAACAAAGCCACCACTCGAGGCCATTGCTTCTGTGACTCATTTGGCCAGTGTATAAGTTACATGGCTGTCTGTCTAGAGATTACATTTAGCTAAAGCTGATATAGTTGGAGCAGATATTAAACTTGACAAATGAAGTTCCTGATCTTGTCATTTGAGGATGTTGGGTTACATAGCTGGAAATTGAAGGGTATGATGAATTATGGAAAAAAAACAAAAAAAACAACAACATTCCAGTATAGTTTCACATTTCCAAGGTATTGTGAGCCTCCCTCAGTTTCTGACAGCCAATAATATGCTGTCTGTCTTCAGGTTTGCTGCCTGAATGCTTTCCAGGTGCAGCAATCTCAAAATATGGTTCTCTGTTCAGGTTGATAAAGCTGATATCACATTATGTGACTTCTAGTCAGAGACTTTGTCAGATTGCTGAATGCAACAGCTGAACAAGGAAAATTCACATGACTGAAAAAATGTCAAATTTAGAGATTGTATGACTTTCTAGCACAGTTGTGTTTGCCCTTTTTTCTGACACCCAGTAGCACACTGCATGATGGACAAGCTGGTGCTATTAGAAGGGCCAATGGGTATGGGGAGTTCAGCTACGATCTCTGACCTTTTTCTTTTTCCCCCCCTTCTTTTGTGGTATTTAAAATGTGAGACATCTGACAGATAAACCTCTGTTCTATTTAAGAGTTCCAAAACAACCGCGTTCCATATTCCACATAGCTGTATTTTATGCATTGTACCTCTGGCTAAGTTCTCAACTCACACACACATAAGACAAGACAAAATCAATCTTGTTTGATTTTGTTGAAGTGAGTCACAGACTGGTTGGACTGAATTGCTGAATTTGTCAGACAATACAACTGGCAGTCCAGGGGGAGGGTGTGTCACAACTGCTTCTGAGTTGCTAAGATTATGTAAATGAGGTTTGTGACTAATAATTGCTGGAAATGTTGTGTAATGTGACTGGGCCTTAAATTGTTAATTGGATTTGCATAGCCCTTTAGTGTTGATTCACTACTCGGTGATCTCTTCCAATACCTACATTTCCACCAAATATGCCCTGCTTTTAAGTTTCTATTGACTGCAGCATTAGAATTGTCAATATTTTTCATACTTAACACTGTAATTGATATGCGACTCGTATCTGTATCTCGCGCAGCACTTTGAACATTTAAAAGCCTGTACAGCAGCTGTCCTACTCTTTGTCTTTTATTTCCGGCCCCGGGTGTGGTTAAATCTCTTGGCACAAATTCTCGTCTCGCAGGACGTGAGTTCTTGATATTTTTTTAGTTTATAATTTAAAAACGGAATATCAATCTGAAAATCTAACAACATCACATTAAAGATTGATAAATTCTGAAAAGAATGATACCAAACATATATATATTTGCAGGGTTTAAATAATAAGCCCGATTTAAGGTGTGACAAAAAATGTGACATAAAATTGTTGCACAAAATCATTGCACTTTTAGGCTTATATAGATATATTTGAAAATCACATTTGATATCATTTTTTACATCCAGTGTGTTCACTGCTTGTCTCGTAATTGATGATATACAGTATATGTTTTTTTTCATTTTACCCAAAATGAGATGCATTGTATTGCAGTTTGAATGATGGTGGAATTTTAGGCTAACCGTAAGAATCTGTAATTGATTGACTGATTAATTAATTGTAATCTATTTGCCACATGGGCACACAACCAGTCTGTGGGAGCCAGAATTCTGGTTGGTACAAACTTAAGGACATTTTCCCAAAGTTGCTTCATCATCTGTTTAAATGTTCAAGAAAACTTTTGGTTCCTTAACTTATATTTCAGTATTGTTTTCCAGTGCATAAATAATTGCAGTGTTTTTTCAGTTTCTTAGGTGTGTGCAGTGAAGGAAATCAGATCTGCATGTTTAGTCATTAGGTATCATTAGGGCTGGGCGATTTGGCCTAAAATCAAACTCTCGATTAATTGAACATTTTAACTCGATTACGATTAATGAACAATTATTTTATTTATATTTTTTTATTTTTTTGCCCTCATAGTTCACTGACAGGTTTTGTACAGTAAATATGCTCACATATTACAAGTGAGAGATTTTTGAATGAAGGGTGCATTACTTGATTTTAAAATAATTGAAGGAAACACACTATCTACTATCTGTGATTATTTATTGAACATCAATGTTGAACAACTGAAATTAAAGCACTCATTGCCTAAAACGAACAGTCACTTTGTTCTTATAAAAAAAGTAAAAATAAATAACTTGCACTTTTGGAAACAAAATAAATTATTTTCAATGTTTTTCTTATTAAAAGTAGAAAATAAGCAGTATCTCTTCTAAATAAAATAACTCTTATATATCCTGTAAATAATATTTTAAACAGTGCATTTCTTGCAACTTCTGTAAACAAATATTTTAATGTGCAATGTATCAATGTAAACAACAGATTGTTGTAATGAAAATAGAACTCTCTAAACACTGTTGCATGAGGTGATCTTAGCGATCTTGTCATGTTACTATATGAAAATGAATTTACTCTAAGTTTTTACTAAGAAACACGAGCATGTTAACCTTTTCAGGTTTCAGGCAGGACCTGAGGCATGTAACAATGTTTCCGCCCGAACTGAAAACCCGCTCTGATGGGGAGCTAGTAGCTGGTATGCAGAGATACTTTTTTGCCACCTTACTTAGAGTGGGAAAGTGTACATGATGCTTCCTCCACCAGTCCAGTGGATTTGCCTCACTTTTCAGCATGGGGGACACCAAATAGCTGCTCATCTCTGCACCGTTGTCTGTCGTAATGGCTGAAAGTTTTTCTTCCGCGAGGTCCCATTCAGAAAGCATATTTTTCAGGCCTTGTGCAATCATATCTGCCGTGTGATTGGCTGGAAAATATCCTGTCTCACTGCATCTCTGGCGCAGCTTCCAATCGTCGTCATTGTAGTGCAAAGTAAGGCACAAGAATAGGTCCATCGTCCTACTTGACCAGAGATCAGATGTGGCTGCAAAGTGTTGAACATTTTTCAGTTCAGCAGCTACATTTTTACATGTCTGGCAGCGCAGTTTTAGAAGAATGTGATCGCGATGGCACAGTGTATCTTCTGTCGAGAGTTTTAACGAGGTGTGTAAACCTGCTTCGCTCCACTGTAGCCAAAGTAGTCATATCCTTTGTGATGTAATAACAAATAGCGTCAGTTATTTCTTTCCATCTTCTTTTACTCTTCTCATACTGTGTGGCATTTGTGAATGCTTGTGTTATCGACATCTGCTTTGCGGAGGCACTTGTTGCTGGGCACTTCTCAGTCTCTTTTTGTTTTTTTTGAGCCATGCACTGTTCGTATTCAGTAACGTGATTGTGCTTCAAGTGTTGAAACAAATTGGTGGTGTTACCTTTGGGCGTCAAAACTGTTTTTCTACAGTGTCTACATCTGACTTCATTGTGTTCGATGTCATCCTTACTGAAGCCAAAATGTGTGCAAATGACGGAGACTGAGTTTTTCTTTGGTACAAGCTGCTCTTGTTGCTCAGTTGTGTCAGTGTTTAAGCTCTCCATGTTTGACATGTCGGCGGAATAACATAACATAACGGAGCGGGGTCACGTGACTCCACACGCGGTAGTGTTTTTAAAGGGAAAGTAATCGAAATAATCAACCTGGAAAAATTTGATCGATTATAGGTTCTGAATGTCGATTTCGATTACTTTTCTATTAATCGCCCAGCTCTAGGTATCATGCATGTTTTGGTGATAGAAAATTGCAGTTTCTGTTCTGTCTTTAGTCTTCCTTTTCTAATTTCTATATCAATAGTTTTAAAGATAACAATGAACAATAGGCAGCAAATAAACCACTCGATCACCTAGCCAGCAATGCCTTATTATACATTGAAATTCTTTAATACATTTTTAAGTTTCTGTGTGTTGTATTTGGACTTTTAACAATTGTGATTGTTTAATGTAATGTTATACGGTTTCTTGTGGGTTGACGAATCTCACATACAGTACAGTGGTTAGCACTACAGCTCACATGGTCCCAGTATCCCAGGTTCAGATCTTGCATCAGTCTAATCACTATCTGTGTGTAAGCCACTTATTCTCCCTTGTGTCTGCTTGTGTTTTTCTGTATGTGCTTTAGATTTTTCCCCTCACATATCAAATTTGTTGATATTGTGTGATTGCAAATTTACTACATGTGAGTGGCTATTTGTGCATAAGTAGGTCTTTACAATGGACTAGTGCCTCATCATTGCTTAGCTCTTGCTTTGCAGCACATGAAGTGATTAAGCAAGTTTCAGAATATACATTATTTTCTTGTGGAGTCCTCTACATGGATAGATACCTGCGGTTTTTCTCAACTTCCTTTTCTTTTTCCTCCAAACCTTACCGCTACAGCCATTCTCATCAATGACCTTCCCTGATGACCTTCTTCGTACAACTCTCAGCTTTGCTTCTTGCCTCCTTTCACTTATTGCAAGATAAATTATTTAAGGTTGTATGCTTTCTTTAATGTGAATTTCCCCTTGGGATTAATAAAGTATCTATCTATCTATCTATCTATCTATCTTTTGAATTCCGTCTTCTAGGCTTCTGACAATGACACTTAAGTTTTCCTCATCTCATGGCTAGGCCTCATTGTGGTTGAATTGTGGAAGGCATTGATGTATTATGTAGATCATATAAAACATTCAAGGTAGAAGAGGGCTGTTTACATTTATTTATATTTCAGAACTGCTGTCTCATAGTAGGTCTTCCTTGCAGAGTTGCCAAACAAAATATAATAATAAAAGTGTGTACAACCAAAAACACAGTACTTAGCTCTTTCGACTTGACCTCGTACTGGCCTAGTCCTTATATCATCCATCCATTATCCAACCCGCCATATCCCAACCACAGGGTCACAGTTGTCTGCTGGAGCCAATCTCAGCCAACACAGGGCGCAAGGCAGGAAACAAACCCCGGGCAGGGCACGCACACACCCAGACACCAAGCACTAGGGACAATTTAGAATCGCCATTACTCTTGTGAAACGGCACATATTGGATTCAGTCTTATTCTGTGCTATTTGTCTTCATCGGCGCTTTTTATGTTCTGTGTATATAAAGCTTTGGTTATGAATAAACATGAAAGGGACAGATGGCTCCCCAGAAAAGGTAGCATGAGGTATACATAAAAAATGTGTTTACTTACTTAAAAGTAACTTTCATTTAGCTATAACTAAAAAGCCATTGTGCAGTGCTTTACCAGTGCCGGAATCAAAAACATGTGAAGTTTACCAAACAGAATTACTCAAAGGACAAAAATTTGTTTGTTTGTTTTTTCTACCTGTTCACTTGACAAAACAGAAAGTGCAATTATACTGAAGTTATTATAATACTTATTTTAAATTTTAGGACAGGTTAATGAATCTACCTGCAAAGAATTAGGGTCTTCGGCTAACCTTTAGTTTACATTAATTCTCTCTGGCATTTTTTTTAGGTATTTGGTTAATGTATGCTGCTAGATATTGCATTAAACAATGCTTCACTCTATTTTATTTTGCATATGCAGCAGTCTTGTATTGTGACTACATCTGACCAAAGCTTGAAGCCCATATGACCTTTTTGGAAAGTTTATCTGTTTAAGCTACCTACTATATATGAGAGCGTGTGTAAACACAATTAAAATATAATGGCATTTCTTGTTGCCCAGAGGCTTGATTATGTCATTTTAACTCTCATCATTATTCTTATCACTCCCTTCCTTCTGGGAAATGGCTGTATGTATGTATGTATGTATGTATTTATTTATTTATTCATTCCAAGGTTGTAGCTCTTGGGTATACCATACCATAGTGTATTTTCAGATTTTAAGGATTACTGAAAGCTAACAATATTACTTTGACCTCATCTTAGAAATCTAATTTCTGCAAGAGCAGTATATTGGAATTGGAGCACACTGTCTACATCTGTGTGGAAATCTAAAGTATATCTTTTATGAATCAATAAATTAGCATCAGCTTGACTTGTAAAATCCTAAATATCATTTGGTGACAAATGTAGCCTTTTTTTCTTTTCTTGAACTTCTGAAATGTTGTCTGACGTTTTCTTGTATCGTAGAAAAAGTTCAAATTTATTGCCATTTGTAGACAGTGCAATGAAATTCTTAGAACAGTGACAATGTTATATTGTTAACAAAAAATTCAACACTTACATACATAATTATATACAGTGTATATTTGCAGGAGTTTCCATATTTACACAGTTTATGTTACAGTATTTGTTATTATTATTAAGTAATTTTTGCATGTTCTTCTCCGTGTCTGTGAGGGTTTCCTCTGGGTGCTCTGGTTTCATGCCACAGTCCAAAGACATGGAGGTTAGGTGCATTGGGAATGCTAAATTCTGTGTGTGTATGTGCACATACGTGTGTGCATGCATGTACAAGTGTATGTTTTCCCTGTGATGGATTGTTGCCCAGTTTCGGAGATTGTTTCTGCTTTGTGCCCCAAGTTGTCTGGAATAGGTTCCAGCACACCCTGTGACCCTGTTCAGGAATAAGTGGTTTATAAAATGACTGACATTCTGTGGACAGAAACTGTCCCTCAATCTACTGGCGCGAGTGTCAGTGGTCCTGAGAAGAATAAAGGAAAGCAACTGTGCAGGATGACTGAGGTCTATTTGCCTTTCTAAGGCTGTGACTTCTATATACAGTCATCGGCTTTTTTTGAAACAAATCAAGAAAAAAAAAAAAACTTTAAGGTCAAAGTGAAGAATTCTGTGCAAAGTGGTCTAATGATGATGTTGGGATGGGAAGGTGCAGCACCCCAAACCTCAGACACAACCTCACAGACACAAGTCCCAATATAAATAAATGGTTTATTAATAATAATACCATACAAAAAGGCTTCACAGTTGGCATAAACCTATTAAGTAACTCTGAACCATGTTGTCTCAACAACTGATTTCTTCAAATGTCATTCATAAAATAAGGGTCTTTTTGACACCGTCTCTTTCCTGATATCATTTGAAAATCATTTTGTCTTTTCCAAGTGTTATTTTTTACTGTTTTCTCTTGATATTTTTGTGAGGTTTTGAATCACAATGCATATCAATAAAGTTATACTTCAATAAAATTCAAACACAAGGGTGACTGTAGTTGGTGCATAGAGAAATAGTTTTTGGTCAAGTTCTTCCACCTAGATCCCCTTAATAAATAAGTTTGGTATTTTCAAGTCAAAGTTATTTCCTCAGAAACATACTGTATACACATTTGCCTTACAAAGTTGTGTTCTAAAGTTAATCGCTTTCTAGAAATTTAAAAAAATGTTTTACCTGCATTGGCACATTACATTGCAATTTAAGGGGCAAAATCTTACCAAATAAATCCATTTCTCAAACCAAGACAGTTGTATAAATGTAATTGTAAAAAGCAAAAACAAGAAGTATCGGGAAGAAACAACTTATTATTGTTATTCTTTTCTGATTTACCTCTTGCAGCACACTATGAACTTACTTTTATAATGATTAATTAAAGAATAGTCTGAAGTGCATTAAATATCTTTATCAACAACATCTAGTCACTTTTTAACTGAAAAAATTATATTACAAATGTTTATTAATCTGATACTGTAATCGGCTCTGAGCCTTGCAGTAGTGTAAAAAGATATTTTTTTGCTTTACAGTAAGAACTTAGTTATTGTTTCATTCATTGTGTATAACAGTACTTGCAGTATAGTTAAATGGTTATTTTGTTCGAATACAAACATATCTTCATGGTTAGTAGCATATGAATGTGATTACATTTGAATTCAATTTGTATTACGGTTAGCATCTTCTGAAATACCAAGTGCAAGTCTGTGAATTTCCTATTCATGAATATTTGAGGAAAATGGTTTATACTGTACGCATACATTGTACTACTGTCTATCAATTTAACATTACTATTTCACCTTTTCATTTGTTTCAGGTGGTTTTCCCAATAAATGAAACTTTCTTTTGCTCCAGCTTTCGTTACTGTGCTACAGTTTTTTTGTTTATCATAGTCAAAAGATGAATGTTTAAATTCAGTTTTCGGTTTATTTTTGTATAGCACTCTTTACTAAGTGTAGGCTCAGAGTGCTAGTTTACATGTACAAACCCAATACCAAAAATGTTAGGACAGTATGGGAAATGCTAATATAAACAAAGTGATTTTTAAATTTATGTTTACTCTGTGTTATATTAAAAACAAGACAACACATGATTTGATTTTTTCCTTGTGAACTTAATCATTTTTGTGAAAATATGCACTCTTCAAATCTGATATCTGCAACACTCACCAAAAATTGGGACAGTGTTTACCACTGTGTAACTTCATTTTTCATTTTAATAAAATGTCAGCGTTTTGCAACTGAAAACATTAAGTTTAGTGAACAAAATTTTCCTCTATCAATTATCAGGTTTTCAGCTGTGCAAATGTATAAGGCCTTCACTGCTGTATCATGCACTTCATGCTGTGCCAAAATCATAGACAGGTCAGGATTCCAAACTGCCAATCTAATACCCGCACTCTCTGCTTACATAGCCATAGACTTGTAATTCAGACAGGATGTGGTTTGGCATTGTGCTAGAAAATGTAGGCATGTCCCTGGAAAAGAAGGCATCTGGATGGCAGTATTTTTTGCTCCAAAATGTTTATGTATTGTTCTGCATTAATTGTGCCCTGACACATGTACAAATTACCCATGCCATGGGCACTGATACAGGCTCATAACTGGATGGACACTGCCTTTTGAGCCTAATTTTGTTAACAACTTGGAAGTTCCCTTTCCTCTGTGGCACGAAGAACACAACAGCTGTTTATTTCCAAAACCTATTTGAAAAGTTGACTAATTGGACCACAAAACATGATTCCATTGTGCTATTTTCCATCTCAGATGACACCAACCTCCGAGAAATTGGTGGGGCTTCTGGACAGTATTGCTCTGTTTGCATATTAAAGCCTTAATTTGCTTTTGTGGATCCAGTGGCAAATGGTGTTGACTGACAACATTTTACCAATGTATTCCAAAGTCCATTTTATGATAGTCATTAGAGACTCATAACAGTTTTTAAGTCAGTGACTTATGAGGGATCGAAGATTGCATGAATTCAGAAGAGGTTTTAAGCCTTACTCCTTTGCCCAGCATGATTTGACCAGATATTAAAAAATCTTTTAATTCTATCGATTTGTCTTTGGGTAGTTTTGTTCCCAAAGTTCCTATCCTTGCTCTTGAAGGATTAGTATTTTTTGAGGGCTCCTTTTATACTTTAGCCTTCATGCCTTACCTGTTTACTATCACCTGTTTCACATTACCTTCTTGTTTCAGCTTGTAATATCGTTATTAGTCCTAAACTACCCTTGTCCTAACATTTTTAGAATGTGTTACAGGCATCAGTTTCAGAATGAATGTATATTTAAAAAAAAAATGCAGTTCATTAGGCAAAATATGAAATACCTTGTCTTTCTACTATTTTTGTTTAAATATAAATCAAAGTAAATTTTCATATCACTACTTTTTTTATGTTTGTTAGCATTTTTCGTCATGTCTCAGCTTTTTTGGAATTGTGGTTGTAATTGTAAATGCAAACTTTACAAATTACAAAATGCACACATTTAAAATAAATAATAGTTTACAGACTAAGTAAAACAATACAGTTTCCATCTGTTTAACATAAATTAACAATATTTGTATGTCTAGTGTTGCATTCGTTAAACTTATAGGCTCGTGGCTCAAGAATCATGAGTACTGTGTGGAGTTTGCCCTTTTACCACATGTCATTCTCACACTGTAAAGATTTGCATGTTATGTTACTTGGCCTCAAAACTGGCCCAGTGTGAGTTGGTAAGGGTATGTGTGATTTGCTTAGAACTGCTGCCCCATCTAGTGTTGACGTCTGTCTAAAACCTACTGATGGGATAGGCGGCAGTTGCCAATGACCCTAAACTAAAAAAGTAGTTTAGAAAATGCATTTTTATTATTTAATGATAAGCATTTTTGTAATAAATATTTCAGTTTTTACTTTTATATGTGGGGTACCATTTAACTATATACTTTAGACAATATTAATATAATTTTTCCTCCTGGTTATCTCGTATCTTGGTATTAGGTTTGGTAGAAGTTAATTTTAAAAAGCACATCATTATCTGTGAAGGGTAAGTGTCAATAATTAAACACATCCTCTTGAGGACTCATTAATTGCACTCATGACTTTTTATTAAATTTAGACATAACTTTTGAATGTCATACAGACGTATTTATTTATTCCTTTTCCAAACCAGTTTATCCCAATCAGGATTGTGAAAAACTGTTTTGTTTCCTGGCAGCCTTTCTCAGAATGTAAATGTTGTGACTTAGGAGTTCCAAAACACACAAGTCCCAAAATGCAGCTCACTAGATTGACAAAAATGTGAAACCCTGCTGGTAAGAAGGACAAATATAGAACTTTCTAAACATAAAAAGATTTTATTTCCACAATAATGTACTCTCAAAAAGTAAAGCTCTATAGAGCACAAAATGCATAAAGGATTTCCCTAGGCAATCCATAGCAAACCCAGTCCCAAAAATCACAAATCCAAAGCAAGGTCTCAACACAGGGCAGAAGGTCAAAAATCCAGATATATCAAAAAGAAACTCGCCAAAATTCCCAAACACATTCGAATGAACCTCTGGGAATTGTGGAAGACACTCTGGATTTATAGGTTGAAGGACCGGTTTTTAATATGTTCAGTTGAAAAAAATACCTGAACAGAACACTGGTTTCTCAAATATCTTAATGTTTTCATGCAAGCACTGCTGCCTGAGTTATAAGTTTCCATTTGGTTGCCACTTTATACTAGCTAAAAGTGGCCTTACTGACTTGTTGAACTGAGCTAAAGAACACTGGTTAGGCTCATGGAGTATGCATGTGTCCATGAGATACTTCATAAACGTAAACCTTAAAGTATTCATATCATATAAAAGTTCATACATATTGCTGTAGTGGAATGTATACACATCTTGTTCCAATCTGTATTTTAATGTAAGATTGTATACTGAAAAATATTTGAAAAAGACAAAATTGGTTATTTGTTAAATGTCTTGAAAAATGAAATCCGCTGTTAGCATAAGTATTAAGACCTCTGTTAGTTTTAAATTTTAACATGTGAAAGAAATTATCCTAATGTGCCCTAATGTAAATATAAATGCCTTCCAGTTGGCCTCTGCCTGTGCCACAATGGAGTCTTTTTTTCCTTTTCTGAATGAAAACCTAAATTAGTTTAGTAATAATTGATCACATGGTGTTACTGAAACAAAGTAATGAACGTGAAGTCTAAGCATCATTCTGTGTGTGTCTGAGATATAACAGTTGAAATGCACAGATTACAAAATGAGTGCAAAACTATATCAATATATTCTGATCTATCTTTGAGCACAGAAGACTGTAGTTAAAATGTTTAAGTTTATTATCTAGACACTGACTAAAAGAGGTTATATATTAAAACTGGGCACGTGAACTGGAAAGGTACATGCAATGAAATCCACCAGAGGGTTTTTGCAGAGGTCAGTAGCTGAGGGTTTACTTAAGGTAACTGACTTTAATGGAGATTAATTATTGAAAGGCTTTGCCTACAGTTTCTAAAAAAGCTTAAGAGTGAACGACATATATTGTGGTTTTTCTAAACATTATGGTAATAATGATGTGGTTCTCTGCTAGGTGTTATGGTACTTGAAGTACACTCAGGCGAGATAAGTATTGAGGTTTTTTGCACCATGTGTACTACAGTTGTAACTCTGCCTGTGCCCCAAGCAGCCCTGTTTTAACATGTGTTAATGCTCCTAGAATTGAGCAACGTGTTCTGTTAAAGGTGGTATTGCTTCTTTATGTCAAACACTGAAAATCTAGACACAGGGCCATGGCAAAACTTGAGTATCTTAAAAAAAAAATGGCAGTGTTCAGTTAAAGTCCCATTCTCAACCTCTTTAAGAATTTCAAGCATCTTCCTAGATGTTTGAACTAGCTGGGCACATATTCATACAAAAAAATGTAGCTCAAAGTGCTTTACAAAATGAAGAATAGAAAAATAGAAGACACAATAAAAAATAAACATAAGTCAACATTAATTAACATAGAATAAGTAAGGTCCGATGGCCAGGGTGGACATAAAAAACAAAAAAAAAAACTCTAAGAGCTGGAGAAAATACATAAAATCTGTAGGGGTTCCAGACCACGAGACCGCCCAGTCCCCTCTGGGCATTCTACCTAACATAAATCAAACAGTCCTCTTTGTATTTAGGGTTTTCATGGAAGGACCTGATGATGATGGTCACGTAGACTTCTGGCTTTCAGTCCATCAATGTTGGAGCATCATGATGCTTTGAGTAGGTGGTGGTGGCGCAGGCCGCCACCACAAAACCGGAAAAAGAAACAGAAGAGAGAGTTGGGGTCAGTACGGATTTTAGAGCCACTATAAATAGTTATTGTGATGAATTGAACATACAGAGTATCAGTATTAAGTTAAAGTGAAGTTATGAGAAGGCCATGTTAAAGTAATGTGTTTTCAGCAGTATGGTAATGATGATAGGTATAATCACTCCTAACTAGTGTGCAGAACAGGTCAACAGATAGTTTCAGTGACTCTTCCATAAAGTACTGTATATTATAGTGTGAGTTTCAGAACTTTGCAGATTGACCTAGGTGTGTAGATTTACATATACAGTGTCCTCCTGATTTCCTTGATTTACTTCTCTGCTCCACAGTTTAAACTACAAATCAAAACATTCAGGCATTATTTAATGTACCCTAACATTGCTATGTCCCAAACATTATGCTGCCCTGAAATGAGGGACCATATATAAAAAGTGTTGTCAGTGACCGAAATGTATGCAAATACCCTTAAATTAAAGTCTGCAACAACAACATTTATTTATATAGCACATTTTCATATAAATAATGTAGCTCAAAGTGTTTTACATGATGAAGAAAGAGAAAAAAAACAAACATAAATAAGAATTAAAATAAGGGAACACTAATTAACATAGAATAAAAGTAAGGTCCGATGGCCAGGGAGGACAGAAAAAAAAACAAAAAAAACTCCAGATGTCAGGAGAAAAAAATAAAATCTGCAGGGGTTCCAGGCCACGAGACCACCCAGTCCCCTCTGGGCATTCTACCTAACATAAATGACCTCAATCAGTCCTCATGGTATTCAGGGTTCTCATGGAAGAACTTGATGATGATGGTCATGTCGACTTCTGGCCTTTAATCCATCAATGTAGGGTACTATTTACTCATGTCTGAATTGTTTGATTTGTAATTTTTAACGGGAGCAGAGGGGGTAAATCAAGGAAAAAATGTATCTTTGTCCCAAACATTAGGGAGGGCACTGTACATGTAAAGGATACAACGAGCAGCACAGCAAAAGATGTCAACAAGCTGCACCTCTATAAGAAAGACACCTGTGTCTTTCTCATATTTCTCATAGTGAAATCAAGAATGCTGACATTAATTCATTAATTATTTAATTAACCTGAGAGAGGCTTGCAGTTCCTTATACGTCAGTCTGAGTTCTTCTGGGACTTCCTAGAAGTTACATGTACTCTTGGGGAAATTTTTCTAGGCTGGGTGTTCCTGTGCAGATTTACCTCTGTTCCAAGTTTTCTCCATTTGGAGATGGTGGCTCTCGTGGTGGTTTGTTGGAGTCCCAGGTAGAGATTGCTTTGTAACCCTTTCCAGACAGATATATTTCAGTAATTTTCTTCCTCAGGTTTTCTGAAATTTCTTTTGATCGAGGCATGATGTGCTACTGCTTGAAAACATTTTTTCAGTTTCCATTACAAAACAGGTTTTATTTCAATGATGTTTAGATTCAATAGGGATGGCAGCAATC
Source organism: Polypterus senegalus (assembly GCF_016835505.1). NCBI lineage: Eukaryota > Metazoa > Chordata > Cladistia > Polypteriformes > Polypteridae > Polypterus > Polypterus senegalus. The sequence goes on from NC_053158.1 coordinate 153,738,580, forward strand.
AAGCGTTGGGTGTTGTGAGTCTAATTTAACCCATTATCATTTCATTTGTTTAATTAGTTGATTTAGTGGCTCAGTGGGCAATTGTTTTTCACTTGAGTGTTATATTGTTGGTGAACTTTTTTCACATAAATCACATGATATAAAAACTGTGTATTGTTTTTATTTGGGTTGTCAGTCAGTCAGCCATTATCCAACCCGCTATATCCTAACACAGGGTCACGAGGGTCTGCTGGAGCCAATCCCAGCCAGCACAGGGCGCAAGGCAGGAACAAACCCCAGGCAGGGCACCTGCCCACCGCTGGGCACACACACACACACCAGGGACAATTTAGGATTGCCAATGCACCTAACCTGCATGTCTTTGGACTGTGGGAGGAAACCCACGCAGACACGGGGAGAATATGCAAACTCCACATATGGAGGACCCGGGAAGCTAGCCCAGGTCTCCTTACTGCGAGGCAGCAGTGCTACCACTGCGCCACCGTGCTGCCCTACTTGGGTTGTCTTTATACTAAATTTGTTTAGAAACCAGATACAGTTTAGTGTTATGATTAAGTAAAATAAGGAAACCAAGAAAGAGCAAATACTTTTTCATGGAACTGTGTATGTATATATGCAGAGAAACATAGCTCTGTAAAATCTTGACATGGAGGTCAAACATTGAGTTACTGCTTGTACCAGTGATAACCTGATTTACTGTTTCACTAAATATCATGCCTTAAATCTTGCCTGTGATTTCACCATTTGAATTGCTCCATCTGAAAGGCAATTTTTCACTTTGTATATGTGTACTGTAATTAAAGTTCTGACAACACACTCTGTCTTCCCTTCCTACAGAAAGAGATCCAAGCAATGAGTCAGTGTCACCATCCTAATATTGTTTCCTACTACACCTCTTTTGTGGTGAAGGATGAACTGTGGCTTGTGATGAAGTTACTAAGTGGTGGTAAGTATTCTTTCTGTTGTTAATCAGATCTGTGGATTTTTTGTTCAACTTCTAATGCATGTGCCTTTTTAGATTTGGGCTTTTCAAGTTGTACATCATGTTCTTGATGTAATTGTAATGACTTGTAACTAATCCACAGTTAGGTCAATTATTATAATGGTTGTTACAATGATTGGTAGTAGCATTACAACCTGTTGATAGGAACTTGTCTCTGAATCCTTTGGTCTAGCAACAAAACCTAAATTTCTAATGTTTTATACAGTGGTATTGCAGTGGTATAGCTCCAGGAAACTAGATTTGAATCTCAGCCCAGTCACAGTATGTGTGTAACTGAGCACTTGCATTGGTTTGAACATTTTCCAGGTGCTTTGGTTTTCCACCCTTATACTGGTTGTGTAGGTTAGTCTAATTGTCTTTAAATTTGCCTGATGTTTGTAATTGTGACTGTGTGCTTGATTGTTAACTTGTAATATCCAATATTGGTCCTAATTTTACTGAAATTCTTTAAAACTAAAATGTTCTGTGCAGCTTAGGAACTTCTTAATTTTAACAGTTACTCTTCTACAGCCATCCCATTAAGATCGTACTGAGCTGTGTTACTCTGGTTTTGCCTTTAGTGTTAAAGTAATTCTTGAATAACCAGAAAGCTCAGCACGGTGGCGCAGTAGCACTGCTGCCTCTCAGTAGGGAGACCTGGGTTCGCTTCCCGGGTCCTACCTGTGTGGAGTTTGCATGTTCTCCCCGTATCGGCATGGGTTTCCTCTGGGTGCTCCGGTTTCCTCCCACAGTCCAAAGACATGCAGGTTAGGTGCATTGGTGGTCCTAAATTGTCCCTAGTGTGTGCTTGGTGTGTGTGTCCTGTGGTAGGCTGGCACCTGCCCGGGATTTGTTCCTGCCTTGCGCCCTGTGCTGGCTAGGATTGGGTCCAGCCGACCTCCGTGACCCTGCGTTAGGATATAGTGGGTTGGACAGTGACTGACTGACTGGCAGAAAGCTCAGAAGTTAGCCTGATTTAGTGGTTTCTACTAAGATTTTCAAGGGATTGCAACAGTACAACTTAAACTATTAGTGCATATGATTTATTGATTTGCTGACCTGGATTTTTAAAAAATATATATTTTAATTTTTGTTTTTTGGCAAAGTATCAGTTTCATTGTGCTGCCACTGTTTTCAAATATCAAGAATAGAATTTCCACCAGTGTTACATAATGTACAGTAGCATCAACCATTGTAGAAGTGAGGCAGATATTCATTATATGTTCTGCAATTTTTTCAGTGCAAACCAGTATCAGGACCTATGTACTTGTGCTAAACATTCATGCTGTTCAGTCCAAAAATATCAGTTTTAAAATGCAGTACAAAAATGTTGAGGTTCAATGAAGGGTTTTAACAGACATTCTTAAGCAGATTCTCAAGAAAGTGTTTATTATATAGCTGAATAAGCAATTTTCAAAAGTTGCATTCAAAGGCTTTAGACTTGAAAGAACGCTGGTATTAGGAAAATTCCATTCACGTGTATGAGATAAGCATTGTAGATGAATATTATTGGGTTATTTTTGAACTTTGTATGTGAGTATCACAATAGACAGAAATCTGCAAATATTCTGCCTAGTAATGCAGGTCAGAAATAAAATAATAAAAGGTTTAAAAAGCATGGCAAATAGATACAATAAGCTGTATTACTTAGCTATAAGGCATACACCATAGACTGAAATGTACAAATGAGAACCCAGATTGAGCTGACTGTTGCCCAGGTTAGCATTGCTTTAATTAATTTAGCCTACACTGTGTATTGCACAACATAACTATTTTAAAGAGCATAGCTCAGACGACCTGCTAACAAAGACAGGAACTAGGTGATATAATAGAAGGAAGGGTAGATGCAGAAGAAGTAACAAAAACAGCATTATGGTGTGGTTTGAAGTGCTGTCGTGTTTAACAGCATTAAATTCCTTAATTACTGACAGATTCATTCTGTCAGTCACAGAAGCTTTTTATCGGAAATAAGCTTTTTCTGGTGCATTCTAGTATTTTCTTTAACTGCCTAAATATTTGCCCCATGAAAGTCAGAAACCTATTTCAGGTTATTTATTTTTTATACTAGCTAAACCGTAGGAGGATTTGGGAATTATGTGTTTTGAACTGAATATTATTAATCAGAATTAGTATTTGCTAGATAAAACTATTTAATTTTTACAGCAACCCAGAGAGATAAGAGTTTTTAGGTGGACCTCGGGGGGAAGACCTTTTCAAAGACATTTTAGGCAGGCAGGAATTCTAATTTAATGTGCCAGCTTTGTCTATTTTATCATATTAATTTAATGAGTTGGCTTAATCTTTTATGACTTAAGTTGCACTTTAAGTTTGTTTTTCTCTGCATTTATTCCAAAGATTAAAATTAACTCAAATTAACAAGTTGGAATGATAAATGCTACCCAGACAATAAAATGGGCTGTATCCTTCAATTAGATTTTTCCTTTGTGCTTTTCATTAAATGATGTGACCTTCTTTCAGTAAACAACTCTGGTGTTTTGTTTTTTTTTTGTGCGCCCTTTTCTGTTTCTTCATAACATCTTTGACTTTAGACAGCCATTCATTTAAGCCATCATTTGTATTTAATATTAAGGCATGTTTAACCATGTAGGTTCTTTTATCTTTGGTTTTGCATAGGTGTACTAGCAGGGCAAATTCTTATACAGGGCGAATTTAAGGTAACCATTTAATCTAACACACATGTCAATCATGTATAGGGGTAGCTGCATTAGCCACTGTGCTACTGTTCTCTCCTTTTTTGTCAGTTTTTATCACAGAAATGCAAGGTTTATATGTTTGGGAAATATTTTACAAAAAAAATGATGCTAATCATGCAAATATTTGTACAGTATATATATAATGCACGAACCCTAAATTGTATTATTTGTTTCGTTAGTAAGTAGAACTTCATTTCACAATTGAATTTTCACGAAAAAAAGTATTTCAAATGACTGAGCTTGATCATGTGAAATGACAATAACACCAGAATGAATACAGTACAACAAATGCTTGGATGATTCTTCAACTTAATGTATATGTGATGTGAATATGTGGTTGTTTGGAAGAGAATATAGATATTCCATGTATTGCACATTTATCTTGAATGAACTTTTATACATAATATTGTGACTCTGACCGGTGAGGAAATGTGCATGGAAAAATTTAATGGGGGGACTTAAGCTATATGTGTCGTACAATCTATACACTTTAGGTATCTTTAGCAGCAGGAATGTGTGGAGAGTTTGAATGGTGCAGGTGCTGAATTATTGTTAATAAGACACACAAGATGCAGTAAATAATTCATATCAAAATTCAATAATAACTCCTCTGTTGCCGCTTCCATTATAAGGTCAGTTCCTAGAAGTGGGATAAGTGGGGAGAGGCACAAGTATAGCAAAAACAGCACCTAGAGAAAAAGGGGCAGGTGCTCAGCTACCCTCAGGTCCCCAAACTGTATTTTCCTCTTTGAATTACACTTGAATATTGAACACAAATGAACAGATGCCCCGCATATGTGTTGTCTATATGTTCATCAATGGCTAGAAATGTATGAACAGTATGACTGACACAATCTGTCACCCAATTTTGAATAACCAGTTTCATAGACTGAGTAACATTATCACCAGCAAGCTCCAATAAAATGCCTATAAAGCACTCTTTTACTGCTTTTGCATCAGTGAAGGCTTTATTGTGCTTAGCTGGTATTGTCCTTAACTCTGCTTAGTCTTTTCCTTTAAGTTTATATATTTCTCCATACTTGCCAAAAAAAAAGCAAAGTCAGAGAGCATTAAAACATTTGGTTTTACAATACACATTGGCCATTATATGGAGCATTATATGGCTGTTAGCTCAAAGGATGCACGTCAGTATGATAAGCAATTTTTCATTATTTTTTAATTTAAATTATGAAGGGGAATCAAGCTAAAGTTAGAAAATGTGGTTTATTAGGAAATGGAATGAACCTTAACAAAACAGATAATGTAATTTCTCAATGTAGTCTCCACCCTTCTCAGTGCACTTGTGTGGTGCACTGCCTGGAAGTGCCTGGATTCCTGCAGAATAAAAGGTTTTTGTCTTGCCCTTGCAAACAACTCATGCACCCGAGTTACTGTTAAGCAGTACATGCCAAGGGGTACTGCAGTCACTAGTGCAAGCTACTGTGACTTGCTGGAGACCAATGTGAAGCATGCTGTTTGATCCAAGCAACGGGGACTGCTGTCTCTAGGAGTCATTTTGCTGCGAGACAATGGCCACCCACATACTACTAAGGACACCAAGGCTTGTCTGGAGAAACTGTGAAATTTGAGGTATTGCCACATCCTCCTTATTTACCAGATTTGGCACTGTGTGATTTCCAGTGTTTGGACCGCTAAAAAAACATCTAGGTGGTCGTCGATTCAAGACAGATGACAACTTGAAGAAAGTGGTACACGAGTGGTTGCAAGGACAAAACAAAACCTTTTATTCTGCTAGAATCCAGGCACTTCCAGGCAGGTGGCGCAAGTGCATTAAGAAGGTTGGAGACTACATTGAGAAATGACATTATCAGTTTTGTTAAGGTTTGTTCCATTTCCTAATAAATCCCATTTTCTAACTTTAGCTTGACTCTCCCTCATATATTTGTAGGTGTCTCTCTTTTGTTAGAAATGTGTAAAAAAAGTTAATATCCTTACTTTAATTTCTTATACTCCGTGCTGTTGTTTTATTTTATAAATATAGGTCACAAGTGTTTTGTTAGGCTGATTGGTGGCTACAGGAAAAAGATGATTATTATTTTTCCAGTTTGTTATATTAACATGGATATATATTTTGCTTAAGCTTTGTTGCATCAAATTCCAACAGCAGTTGTTATGACAACAATGTTTTTTTAACGAGCAATGCTAGTTTTGAATTAAAGGAGTAAAAGATTAAAATTGTAAATCAACAAAGTGTGAAACTTATGGAAGTATCTGTGTGTCACTGCAAGTTTCATTTATTTGTGGTAATATTTCTAGTTAACATTCATTTAAAAGGTAACAAGATTTATAGATTTTATGGGCCTGGAAAGGAGGTATTTTCTTTACACAAGTCTTATATAAAGTGTGTCTAAAAGTTATTTGAAAAGTGTTTAGCATGAATATGCTTTAAAGATTGATTTTTATTGTTTGGCATGTGCACATTTTTTTGGCATGGCAATGGGTGTGGGAGGCAACATCCATCGATCTTTTAAATCCACTTATCCAGAGTAGGGTCACGGGGCAGCTGAAGCCAATCCCAGCAAGCAGCTGGCGCAAGGCGGGAACCATTCCTGGATGGTGTACTAGCTGTTCACAGGGTGAGCACACATAAGACAATTTAGCATTGCAGTTTTACCTAACGTTTGTCTATGGACTGTGGAAAGAATTTGGTGCAGCAGGAGGAAACTCGAAAGGACATGTAGAGAACATGTAAACTCCTCACAGGAAGCACATTGAACACACTTAGGTTTTCTTATTTTGAGGTGGTATCAGGTCAGGTCAGTTTGGGAAGTATGCACCGGGTACAGCATTTTTGCCGCACCCACCACACAACGAAACAGCTCTGGATCTTGGTTTGCCAACTCCCCAGGCAGATAAACGGTCCAGTCCCACCATTCGTAAATGACCATCCATGTGCCCCAGCCATGTGTTACGTGGGCATCCTCTTGGCCTGGTCCAGCCGCTCGGGTCCTCAACAGTCAGGATCCTGCGAGCCAGATCACCCTCGAGGAATAGTGCTACATGGCTGTAGTGCCGTAACTGATCCTCCCTCACAGGTAATGTGTCTCATTCGAGGACTCCATTCGACAAGTCAAACCAGCGGTACCCAAGGATTCTCTGAAGAGACACAGTACCAAAGAAGCTCAGTCTTCATTTTAGGTCACTGGATAGCATCCATGTCTCCCAACCATATACCAAAATAGGAAGCAACAGAACTCTAAAGACTTGGACCTTCGTCCTTTTGTAAAGATATTTGGAGTGCCACACACCCCTTTCCAGTGACCTCATGACCCCATGCTCTCCCAATCCATCTACTGACTTCATAGGAAGAGTCACCAGAGACATGAATGTTGCTGCTGAGATAAGAAAGCCTTTTGATAAGGTCGACACTCTATCCACGGACAGACACACTGCTGATGGCTGTGCCTAACAGGTCATTAAAGGCCTGGATCTTGGTTTTTATCCAGGACACTCGCAAGCCCAGACACTCAGACTTCTCGCTCAGTCTCTCGAGAGTTGCAATTGATTTTATGAAGATTGCAGCATTGTCGATAAAATCAAGCAAATAAATGTAAATGTAATAGTGCTACCACTGCATCATCATGCCACCCGGAACAAAAAAATTGCTTAAATAGTATTGTGTTCCATGCAAAAGAATGATTGTGTAAAATGCATTATATCAAGTCAACATGGTCCAAAATCCCTAAGGAATATCTTTGGCATCTTGATAAATCTGTGTCTCACTAAATTCAAACTATTGTAATAGACAGTGGCTTCATTGTGTTTTAGATTTAGTTATGTAAATAAGTATATGGTTGTATATAAATGTTTGTATGTATGTGTATATAAATATATAAGATTGTATTTACTGTAATAGTATAAAGTAAGTGCATATAAGTTTGTTTGTGTATGGGCATTTGTATAAACAATATCATCTTAATGTGTGATATGTATAACATGATAGAATGTTTTCCCAGAACCTTTATTTTTCTTTCCCGCATTGCAACTGCCCATCATGGTACAATATAGTTTAAGACATAAAGAGATGCATTTAATGTAACATATTTTAGCTTCCTTTACATATACTAGAGGCATGCAGAGACTTTAGTGACTTTTTTTTAGTTCATTGTTATTGATTGAAATGAAATATTAGACATCTCAGAATCCTTAGTCAGCTGGCAGAAGATTAGAGTGCATTTGCAAAGGGGATTTTCAGTTCAAGGAGACACTCTGACTTCCTGTAGGCAATTCTTTATGTTTCTGTTATGAAGAATACCTTGGCACATTTCCAGAATATGAAGAGATGAATAATCCCTCAGTCATATAATAGGGCTGAATTGTGAATGTAGTTAGCTTATAAATATTAAGCTTATCATCAAAAATTAATGTTATTACCCTGGTGCACATACATCCTTTGGAAATATTCATTTGTAGCATTTTCATTGCTTCATTTAAACCTTCTTACTTCAATTTAGAGTCATGTGGGTTACAGTGTTTCTTTTGCATAAAGCATAAACCAACTTTAAATCAGATATGTCCTGCTGTGAGAGTAGGGGTGTGTGATATTGGCAAAACAAATATATTTTAATATTTTCTGGGACATTGATGATAATGATAATTAGACAATATTTTGCATCCTTTATAAATGTTTGCAAAAGTCTTATTGATCTAGCTTGGTCTTTTTAGTAGTATATTATTTGTAGCGTATTAATAAGATTAATGGCAATAACAGTAAAGGAAAACAGGTCTTATTTATTTACATAAAACTGAACTCAAGATAACACAAAAACATTAAAATTACCAGTCAAAGTATTAATTGAGATCAAACAGTGCAAGAATGAGTAAACCATTTCAAAGTCGCCAACAGGAGTTACACAATCAATTGCACTAAAGCCAGCAAAGCTTTTATAATGAGAGCATTTTAAACAGACACTTACCCTTAATATAAACAAGATATAAATTCAAAGGGAATAAAATATTAATCATAATTGATGTACAGGGCATGAACATTACAGTCTGGATAAACAAAAACTGCTCTACTCAAAGGTGAATTGTGCAGCATACAAGCAAGGACAAAATTCTGACATACTATATTATAGTGTAAAAATCCAAAGTTCTGCCAAATACTGCACAGGAAAAAAGCTACAGCATAAGTAAACAAGTTCTGTTATATATTGTTCAAAGATCGAAAAAAACAAAACGTTTAGCATTTTTAAACAAATTACTAACTTTAAGTTCTTTCCAATATTGCACAAATATATCAGAAAAAATGAAATGACTATAAAAATTCTACTGAGAAAACTTAAAGTTGTGTGACAGAAACACCAGTTGTCCGCAGCATCTGGCTCCAGAGCAGCATGCTTGCATGTTACAATTTCCTGTGATGCTGAAAGCCCTCTCAGAAGGTCTGCTTGAGGCAGGGATGTACAGGTACTTTTTTTTGCAAGTTTCCCCAATTCACCACTCAAGTGAATTTACATCACTGTCCACCTGAGGTATTATTATCAAGTAACTGTTCATCTCATTTTCAATGGCAGTGTGCAGAGAGTCACCTTCCTGTTGGTGTTTAGTTTTTTTTTTTTCTTTAGCTGGTAAAAGACTTTTTTGTTCCTTCTGTTATGCCATCACCTGCTCCAACTTATGCAGCAATAGGGGTGGGATGGAGCAAGACAAGGAGGTGGGAATCTATGCGTGTCTTTTAAATAATGAAAGATGATAAAGTGCTTTGGAATCAAGGACCCCCAACCAAGAGGGCTTGTGAAATAAAATTTGCCCGATAAACATATGCTTCTTATGGAAATAAAAATAATCCATTTGAACAAATTACATAATTTTTTTTTTTCCCCCTGTCTGAGATCTATGGGGCTCTGTAGTTTTAAGCAACATCAGACCACCTCCACATGAGCGAGGTTGATCTATGTATTGCAATTAAATCCAACGACATAGATTGTAAGGCTCTTTTTTGCCCTGGCACTAATTTCTCACTCATTTTTAGGAAGCTACGCTAGTTTAATTTATGGTGTTCTGACAATGTACATGCAGTAGTCTATCCTGTTAGATTACATTAGACAGTGAATGCATGGACTCTAAAGGTGTGTTTTAATTGTTTTTCCGCAATGTGAGTGACATACTTGATAATTTCTGCTTGCACAATGTTAAAACATCAATTAAGATATTATCATAGATAATATATATCTGACACTCCAATGTGAGAGTTAAAAATATTGAATGTTAGGGAGGCCTGGTTATTTAGTATACTATACAAAACAATAAAAGTATGATTTGAGAAACTGGTCTGGATTTTGTACCAATCTTCACTTATTAACTGTTGCCACTGTAACTAAAACATACTTGAACAATAAATTAACATGCCTGTTGCTTTGTTTTATTTTTTCTTTTCTAGGATCTGTGCTAGATATTATCAAGCATATTATTTCCAGAGGTGAGCATAAGAATGGAGTCCTGGATGAGCCAAGTATAGCTACTATTCTGAAGGAGGTCTTGGAAGGTTTAGAGTATCTTCATAAAAATGGACAAATTCACAGGTAAAGTTTATTATGCCTTTAGATTTAATTCCATGCAATATCTTTATTTTGGTTTTGACTTTATCTGTTGTGGGTACCTGTCTATAGAGGTGTACCCGGATAGACCAAAAAAATAAGATTCTACATTTCAGAGAGTTTTTTTTTTTGTAATAAAATATTAACATGGTTATAGTTCATGACATTCAGCTTTGTTCATCTATCTCAAATCTATTTTGAGCCTCATTTGCAGCTAAGATAGAAAGAAAGGAAGACAGAAAATGTAAGGCCCGAATGAGGAGTTGGGAATCAGAGCAAATATGCAAAAGTACAGTAAAGCTTAACATGCTAAAACCAGCTTCCCAATCTGGACATACAGTTCCCTCTATAATGTTTGAGACAAAGTCACATTTTCTTTTGATTTACCTCTCTACTTCGCAATTTAAAATTTACAGACAAAACAATTCAGACTTGATTAAAGTACATATTGCAGACTTTAATCAAAGGGTATTTGAATACATTTTGGTTGCACCATATAGAAATTACAGTACATTTTATAGGGTCCCCCATTTCAGAGAGCCATAATGTTTTAGGATAGTTGGCATCAGAAGTGTTTGTGATTACTCATGTGTGTTTCGTTGCTTCATTAGTGCAGGTATAAGATACCTACAGTAGGTTTGCCTCTACCAACAGACTACCTTTAGAGTCTGTAATTGACATTGTTCAACAGGAGGACAAGAGCTGAGTAAGTGAAAGTCAAGGAAGCCATTATGAGGCTGAAAAACAAGAATAAAATGATTAGAGACATCAGTAACACCTTAGGAAAACCCAAATCAACTTTCTGGAATACCATTAACAAGAAAGAACACACTGGTGAGCTTGGTATTCACAAAGGAACTGGTAAGTCAAGAAAGACTTACACTGCTGATGACAAAAGAATCCTCACTATGCTAAAGAAACAGCCCCAAACATTTGTCCAACAGATTAGAAAAAGTCTTCAGGAGGCAAATGTATTATGTGTCAGAGACTACTATCCACAGAAGACTTCATGAACAGAAATGCAGATGCCACGCTGTAGGATGCAAACCACTAGGTAGACACAAAAACAAGATGGCCAGATTACAGCGTGCAAAAATGTATTTAAAAGAGCCTGCAGCATTCTGGAAAAATGCCTAGTGGACAGATGAGACAAAGGTTAATCTGTATTAGAGTGATGGCATGAGCTAAAGTGTGGAGATGAAAAGGAACTGCCCAAGATCCAAAGTATACCACCTCATTTATTAAGCATGTTGATGAGGGTGTTATGGCTTGGGCATGTATAGCTGTCACAGGTACTGCCACATTTACCTTGATTGATGATGTAACTGCTTATGGCAGTTTCACAGTGAATTGTGAACTGCTAAAGTTCCAAGAAATGCCTCCATACGCATTGGTAGTGCTTTTTCCTACAACAAGATAATGATCCCAAACATACTGCTACAGCAACAAAGGAGTATGTCTAAGCTAAGAAATGGTAAATTCTCAAATGACCATGCCAGTCACCCAGTTTGAATCCAAATTAACTTTCAATATGCTGAAGCCAAAACTGAAAGGGAAAAGCCCCAGAAACAATGATGAAATGAGGGTGGTTGCCTTAGAGGCTTGTCAGAGCATCATCAGAGAAGATACTCCACCCCTGGTGATTGATGTCTATGAATCGCAGACTTCAAGCAGTCATTGTATGCAAAAGATATGCAACAAGGTATTAAATATGAGTGCTTTAATACAGTATACTCAACATTGCTATGTCCCAGACATTATGATGCCCCGAAATGGGGGAACCATGAATAAAATGTGTTGTAATTTCCAGGGGTATGACCAAAATATTTGCTTATACCCTTTAATTAAAGTCTTTAATGTGCACTTTAATCACACCTGAATTGTTTCATTTGCAATTTTAAAATATGGCAAGAGGGGTAAATCAAGGAAAAACACTTATTTGATCCAGACATTATAGAGGACACTATACATGGTGATGTCAGTGGGGGTAAAGGTGCAATGCTGGACCCTGCTGAAATGGTGTAGTACATTTTTTAACTTTGGCATCCCCTGCTGATTCACCCTGTGTTTAATTTCACAATCTATTGTCATACGTATACAGTACAATGGAATTCTTAATTACATTTTTTTCACAGACTAGTCACAATAGTACAATACCACAAGACTAAAAAGACAATGAATACATCAACATACTTTAACTGTAATATATACATTGTTTGGAAAGGATTTTGGGCTCCAACCTAATTCATTGTCACAAGCTGGGAATTTGTACTTGTAAATCAAACACTCTTTTTCACAGTAATATCCAAAAAAAGAAATTATAAACATTTAAAAATTAACTTTAAAAACTGAACAGCTTGTAGGTATTAATTTTAAAGAATTCATTAACCTACCTCAACCATCTATTACAGCAAGTAGTATTTTTGGAAAAGTGTCTTATTAATTTTGCAGATTGTAATGAGACAGAATTGCTTAATCTGTGCCAGGTTTGTTGGAAAGTGACAATGGCAAGCAATTTATAGTTCTAGCCACAGATGTTTTATGGTATTCAAGTCAGAACTCTGACTAGACCACTCAAGGATATTTAGCGTTCTTCATTTTAAACCTCTCCTTTGTTGTTCTGATGTTGTGCTTTTGGTAATTGTCCTGTTGAAAGACATTTCTTAAAAGTTTAAGCTTTCTGGCTAAGTATAGCAAGTTTCCTCTTGGATCATCCTATCAGTCCTGACAAAGTTGCCAGTCCCTGTTGCTGGATAGCTTCCATTCAACTTTATACTGCCACATTTTTCAGCGAGGCTGGTATAAGTGAGCTGATATGGAGTACAGTGATCCTTCGCTATATCGCGCTTCAACTTTCGTGGCTTCATTCCATCGCAGATTTTATATGTAAGCATATCTAAATATATATCACGGATTTTTCGCTGGTTTGCGGATTTCTGCGGACAATGGGTGTTTTAATTTATGGTACATGTTTCCTCAGTGGGTTTGCCCAGTTGATTTCATACAAGGGATGCTATTGGCGGATGGCTGAGAAGCTACCCAATCAGAGAATGTATTACATATTAAATAAACCTCAATGATATACGATATGCTTCCGGCACGGTGCTTCACATACTTAAAAGCCTGAACAGCATGTATTGATTTTTGATTGTTTGTTTTTCTCAGTCTCTCTCTCTGTCTCTGACATTCTCTGCTCCTGACGGAGGGGGTGTGAGCAAAGGGGCTGTTCGCATACTGGCCTAGAGGATACGGATGCTCCTCTAAAAAATGCTGAAAGACTACCTTCACATTGCTCAGTTCCTTGCAGCTGCTTTGTCGGGCGGTGCTTCGCATACTTAAAAGCCCAAACAGCCCTATTGATTTTTGATAGTTTGCTTTTTTCTCTCTCTCTGTCTCTCTCTCTGACATTCTCTTCTCCTGACGCACACTCCTTTGAATAGGAAAATATGTTTACATTCTTTTAATTGTGAGACGGAACTGTCATCTCTGTCTTGTCATGGAGTACAGTTTAAACTTTTGAAAACGAGACAAATGTTTGTTTGCAGTGTTTTAAAGTCCCTGTCTCTACAACCTCCTGTGTTTCTGTGCAAATCTGTGACCCAAGCGTGTCAATATAAAAATAACAATATAAACGCAACCCCCGCGATCGAGGAGGGATCACTGTACATCTCTTCATCTTCATCGTTAAACAAGTTGCACTATTTTCATAGGTTAGTGGTTGTGTGTAAGAACTGTCTGTGTGTTTTTATTAAATGTACAATAATAATATGATATTTGTAACGTCTAATATGTCTTATTTTCTCTTATTTTGTCTAATATATTGGGTAACTGAGTGTAATGGTGACTAAAGGGTGTTATTTCATGTCTAGAGGGCTCTAATGTTAAAAAACGTATTTAGAAGGTCTTAAACAGGTTTTCTATGCTCTAACTGCGAAAATATTCGATTTATAAATAAAGAATCCTACATCGCGAAATTCATTTATCGAGGTAGAGTCTGGAACTGATTAACCATGATAAACGAGGGCTGATTGTATTAGAATTAAACACAGTCCACTCTCTTTAGACCACAAACCGTAATTTTCCAAGTGATGTTTTGCCAATTCTTTACAGGCAAGTGATCCTTGCTCAGCAATCTGTTAAAGAGAAATGTCCTTCAAATATGGAGGTGTAGCCATAGAGGTTCTGTATCATTTGCCATAGTAGAGGAGACAGAGTGAGAAAAATGACTATGCAGAATAGATGAGGTCTTAAATAATAAAGTTTGTTTTTCTAAAGCATGTTATGAAGATGGACTTCACTGAGCAATTATACAAGTTGTTGAGCGGAGATAGAGAACTTAATAGCTTTTCTCAGGTATCTAAGGAGGTAAAGGCAATTAGGTAATTAGTGATTTTGAGCCCAGGAAACTTTTAGCTGCTGACCCTCTCCACTACATACCCTTTGATGTTGGTGTGAATGTAGCCTGTTTCCTAAACATTATGATTACCATTTTTTGTAAGTAGTTGTAGCTCTAACTAGACATGTTTTTGATTGATTATTTAACATAATATCTTCTTTACACCCTGTTTACATAGCATTCCAATAGGTATTTGTTTCACTAAGATGCCATTAATTATCTTTCATTATTATTGTTGATCAAGCCTGCGATGGTGGTATCATCAACAAATTTACTGAAGGAGGTGGAGCCACACAGTTGTAGGTGAACACAGAGTACAGTATGAGGTGACTTTCTTGAGGATCATTATAGAAGTTCTGCTGCCAACGTTCATAGGCTGTGTAACAGATTGTGCATAGTGTATAAGAACTAACCAGTCTGCTTTGGTGTTAACATCAATATTAAATACTCGGCTATAATCTATAAACAGTACAGGTGTGCCAGAATGGTAGGAGGAGCAAGAGATATGGTTTCCTTGGTGTACCAGCTCTGAGCATGCGTAGTGGTAGTCCACACAGTCTGTAACATTATATTTAATGTATCCCAACACAAGTCTCTCAAAACATTTCATCACATTGGAGTATCTGTAATTTTCAAGAAAGTCCAGTTTTGTTTTCTTTAACACAAGGGTAATTGTTTTGATTTGGAAGGGGATGGGGACAAGAGATTCACTCAGTGAATCATTGAAGAATTTTGTGAAAACACAGACTAATGGGTTGCTACAGGTTTTTAATACATGAGATTACATACATTGCAGTTGGTGCTATACTCTCTATTCAGTTTACCCCAGTAGTGACATTTAGTAACTTTAATTACTCTCCTCTCTGTTTACCTGAATCTCCAACATGAAGTGCTTTTTTTCAAGGCTTCAGTGAATTATGGATGTTGCCAGTGACCCGTGTTTTACTCTTAGAAAATATGCAAATTATTTTCATAGGCATGTAGTTTCCATCCATCCATTTTCCAACCCGTTGAATCCGAACACTGGGTCATGGGGGTCTGTTGGAGCCAATCCCAGCCAACACAGGGCGCAAGACAACAACCAGGCGCAAGGCAGGGCACCAAGCCACCACAGTAGGCATGTAGTTTTGTACACATTATTTAATAAATCTCAGTGATGGAGTTGGTCTCGTCCGATGCGAGAGATGGACGTCTGAAGTGGAGCTCCTCTATGCAGCAATGTTATTTTTCATATTATTTGCTTATTATCCTGAGATATCCTGCATTTATTCAACCCAAGGACACTGCTACAGTATATATGTAAGCATATATAAATATGGCCAGCAAGAAAGGGGGTCCGAAAGAAAAGAAAACTAAAGCTGCACCCAAGCCAAGATCAGCAAGCCCTAGCTCAAGATACGGCCTTTCAGAGAGAGAGCTGGAACAGCTGGGCGAAAGTACAGACTCTTAGGGACCAAGGTCTGCTACATCGTCGCCGGCTGAGAGTGAAAAGGGGAGCGAATGTAAGATCGGGAGTGCAGATCTCGATAGCTCGCTGATCGGAGAACACCTGAAACTGGAAGGGGCCTTACAGTCCGCGATCTCAATTACTCTACGCGAGCCGGGAATAGCGGGGGCACTGGCTACAGTAGAGCCTGACGCTTCACCCACGGTACAAGAAAGCACAATTAAAATGTCTAAACTGGAGGTGATGCTCGCTGAGATCGTACAAGATATAAAGAAAACCGAGAAGGCAAATGAGAAAGCAAGGGCAAAGGCACATGAGAGGCTGAAACAAGAGTTGCTGGAATTGAAACAGGAATGGCAGCAAGCAAACAAAACGCAACGGCTGATGCTGCAACAGGCAAATGAAAGGCTGCGACAAGAAATGCAAGTGGAAATCCGACAGGTGCTGGGTAAAATTGAAACGCTTACTGATCAATTGGAGGATCTCAAGGAGACATTCACGACTAGGATTGAATTAGCGAAAATTTAGCCACCAGTGCTGAAGAAAAGCAGAAAATGTCAGCTCCAAATGCAAAAACTCGGAGACAGACTGGCTGCTTTGGAAGATGGAAGTAGAAGGTATAACGTCAGAATTGAAGGTCTGCCTGAGAATCGAGAAAGTTCAAACCCGTGAAATTCGCTGCTGAACTTTTTCTAAAATAATCGGGGACGACTTTAAAGCAGAATCTGAGATAGCAGCAGCTTACCGCGCACGCGGATCAAACACGTTAGACCCAGACCAAGGTCTTTTATAGTTCGTTTTGAACGATTATCATTTAAGCTAGAGGTGATGGCACTCCTCAGAAACAAGGAAGATATTACATATGAAAATAACCACATTCATATCTTCCCTGACTTCTCTCCAGCAACAGCTACTAAGCGCAGCCTTCTACAACATTAAACAGCGGTTACGGCAAGCCAGCGTCAAATACAGCCTCTTGTATCCGCAAAACTGAAAGTGGAATGGCAGGTCATTTCTATGTCTTCGCTAGCAAGGAAGAAGCAGAAAAGGAATTAAGAAAGCTGATCCCGGACTATTCTGATACATAATAGTGAGTCATGGCGGTTAATAATCTACTGTCTGATCTATTTTTTAAAATAAGGGTTTTATCAGCATATATTCTCATTATTCTCATTATTACTTAGTATTACTAGGGCTATCTGTTTATGTTTTATTGTGCTTAATTACTTTTTCTTCCTTTTTTTTTTTCTTTTCTAATTATTTCATCTCTACCCTAAACAAGACTGTTCAATATCATACCCTTGGTTTATTGTTATTGCTATTACTGCATTAAGACTTGTTATGCTTATTTTGGACACATCTTTAACACCATCACCGGGTTTATTATCTGGGTGTATCATCTTAATGCACTAAAATTGCTGAAGACTATATATATATTTTAAGTGCAAAATTTTTTTTCTTTTTAAAGACTATATTGGTAACAGATATCTCTATCTTTTAACCCTAAAGCGCGCTGCATTGGGGCTTGTTTTGCTTTGGACGTGCTCTGTCTCTGGGTATGTCAGAGGACTGGGACTGTGTGAAGTGGGTTTTAGCCTCACTTGGGGAGGCAAAAGGGAGGGTGGGGGTTAAGGGGAGAGAAAGAGAGCAGGCTTGATCTATACCTAATCTATCCTATTAATCTTTATAATTATAACTACCAACGTAATAATAAGCTGCATGGCAACAACTCTAGGGGAAATAGGAAATTAAGACCTAAGCTGTCTCACTTCCAGTTAAGACTATAAAATGACATCAAAAACTCAGAATCAGTGTCTCCATGATGGGACAGTTAACTTCGTAAGCTGGAATGTTAAAGGCCTGAATCACGAATTAAAGAGAAAGAAAGTACTCTCTCACCTAACAGGTCTAAATGCTAAAATAGTATTTTTACAGGAAACCCACTTACTAAGCAAGGATCAGTTCCGGCTGCAAAAAGACTGGACTGGCCAAATGTTCCATTCTAGTTTTACAAAGAAAACTAGAGGTGTGGGAATTCTCATACATAGAACAGTACCATTTGTAGCATCAGATGTAGTATTGGATCCTGAAGGGAGATATGTAATGGTCATGGGAGACTTATCTAACTGTAAAATGATTTTGATAAATGTTTATGCACCTAATGTTGATGATAAGGAATTTATACAAAATTTATTTGCATCCATTCCCAATCTGAACACTCATAAAGTTATAATGGCTGGGGACTTTAATTGTGTTCTAAATCCACTTTTAGATAGGACTTCCTCCACAGGGGAACACATCTAACACGCAAAGATAATTACAAAGTTTATAACTGATCACAACTTATCAGATCCCTGGAGGTTTTGAAACCCAAATTCAAGAACATATTCTTTCTACTCACCAGTACATCATTGCTACTCAAGGATTGATTACTTCTTTATAGACAATAACTTCTTGCCTAAGATTAAATCTTGTAAATACGATGCTATTGTTATTTCTGACCATGCACCTATGATCTTGGAGCTAAAATTACTAAGCCCCATACACTCACCCCAGATGGCCTCAACCCGCTTCTATTAGCTGACGAGAATTGTACTGAATTTATATCCAAACAAATCAAATTCTTTCTAGAGACAAATACATCCCGAGATCTCTGCAGGAATACTCTGGGAAACTCTTAAGGCCTTCTTAAGAGGACAGATTATCTCATATCTTTCCCACAGAAATAAATCCGAAGCCAAGAAAGTAGCAGAGATAAAAGCAAAATTACTAAAATAGATGAAGAACACGCCAGACTACCAAGCGAGACTCTACATAGGAGGAGGCAGGCTCTACATTCAGAATTAAACCTCTTGACAACTAAAGAAACTGAACAACTAATCTACAAATCCAGACATCATTATTATGAACATGGAGAAAGCTAATAAGCTTTTAGCTCAACAAATTCACAAGCAAGAAGTGCAACGCAATCTCGGTAATCACTAACACTAACGGAGATAAAATCGATGAACACAAAAATATAATGCACACTTTCAGAGACTACTATAAATCCCTATATACTACTGAGTTTAAAGAAGACAATACACAATCTAATGCATTTCTGGATACATTACAGATACCACAAATAGACGCTTTTAGTGTGGAGGAACTTGATAAACCTCTGGCATTATCAGAATTACTAGATGCTATAAACTCACTCCAAGGTGGAAAGCAGCAGGCCCTGATGGCTACCCTGCAGAATTTTACAAGAAATTCTCCGCTCAGCTAGCTCCCTCCTATTAGCAACATTTACAGAAGCCAGAGATAACCAATCTCTTCCACAAACCCTTTCGCCAAGCACTAATCACCTTTTTTCCAAAACAAAATAAGGACTTATTACAATGTGCATCATACAGACCAATTTCACTTCTGAATAACGACGTTAAAATACTCTCTAAAATCATAGCTAGAAGGATGGAGAAAGTGCTCCCCTCGGTAATATCACAAGACCAAACTGGATTTATTAGGGGCCGACACTTATCTTCAAATCTTCGACGCCTGTTTAATGTAATATACTCACCAACTAAATCAAACACCCCAGAAATATTATTATCATTGGATGCAGAAAAAGCATTCGACATGATTGAATGGAAATACCTTTTACTACATTGGAGAAGTTTGGGTTTGGCCCAACATTTGTGCATGGATTAAATTACTGTATACTAACCCAGAAGCTTCAGTTTGCATCAATAACATTTGCTCAGACTACTTTAAACTAGAGCGTGGCACTAGACAAGGATGCCCTTGTCACGCTGCTGTTTGCATTGCCATTGAACCACTGGCAATACATTGTCGAAATACTGATCAGATAAAGGGGATTAGCAGAGAAGGACTGGAACAGAAAATCTCATTATATGCAGATGACATGGTACTGTATATATCGGACCCAGAAAATTCTGTGCCTGCAGTCTTAGCAGCACTCACAGAATTTCAAAAGATCTCTGGTCTCAGAATTAATCTGAATAAAAGTGTACTCTTTCCAGTGAATTCTCAAGCATATAATATTAGATTAGACACCCTACCTTTTATCATTGCAGAACAGTTTAAATACCTAGGGTAAACATCACAAGTAAACATAAAGCTCTTTATCAACAAAATTTGCGTCTGCATGGAAAAAATTAAACAAGACTTGCATAGATGGTCAACCCTTCATCTCACACTAGCTGGAAGAATTAACACTGTTAAGATGAATATTCTTCCTAAGCTCCTTTTTATTTCAAAACATCCCAATATACATTAATAAATCATTCTTTAAGCAATTAGATTCAACAATAACCTCATTTATTTGGAATTCAAAACATCCACGCATCAAAAGAGCGACCCTACAAAGACAAAAGGCAGAAGGCGGCATGGCTCTACCTAACTTCCAGTTTTATTACTGGGCAGCAAATATACAGGCGATAAGAACCTGGACACAAATAGAAGAACATACACAGGCTTGGACCACAATAGAAGTAAAATCCTGCAGTACTTCTTTGTATTCCTTGCTCTGTGCTCCAATAAACACACGCTATCGGCAATATACAAATAACCCAATTGTGCTCCACTCACTTAGAATCTGGAACCAATGTAGAAAGCATTTTAAGACGGAGAAGCTTCTATCTGTGGCACCTCTGCAAGAGAACCACCTCTTTCAACCTTCACAAACATATGCAGTTTTAATATCTGGAAAAATTTGGAATTAACTTGCTTAGAGATCTTTATATAGACAACGTCTTTGCATCCTATGAACAATTACATTCCAAATTTAACATTCCAGCTACACATTTCTTTCACTATCTTCAAATCAGGAACTTTGTTAAACAGAACCTTCCAGATTTTCCTCATCTTGCACCCTCATCCATGCTGGAAAAATATTGCTCAATCTCAAGGACTTAGACTCCATCTCTACAATATATAAAATCATTTTACAATCCCTCCCTTTCAAAGATCCAAGAGGACACTGGGAAAAAGATCTCTCAATTAATATATCAGAAAAGGAGTGGAAAGTAGCAATGCAGAGAATTCACTCGAGCTCCATATGCGCAAAGCATACAATTATACAACTTAAAATTATATATCGAGCACATCTGTCTCGACTAAAACTCTCAAAATGTTTCCAGGGCATGATCCAACCTGTGAAAGTTGCAACCAAGTCCCAGCCTCACTAGGTCACATGTTCTGGGCCTGCACCAAATTAACATTATTCTGGACACAAATTTTTAATTACCTTACAGACAGCCTTGGACTCACAATCCCTCCTAACCCATTAACAGCTGTGTTTGGGGTTCTTCCAGAGGGGCTTAAAGTGGAGAAAGACAAACTAATTGTGATTGCATTCACTACACTTTGGCACGCAGACTTATTCTGATAAACTGGAAGAACCCAAACTCTCCTCTTTTAAGTCAGTGGGAAACCGATGTGTTATATTATTTGAAATTGGAAAAATCAAATACTCAGTTAGAGGATCGTACAGACTTTTTCAAAACATGGCAGGATCTAATCAGTAATATTTTAAAATAAGTTCATAAAGCACAGAGAATTTATTAATTTAGGTATGTTTAAAGCCTTAAATTTTATGCCGTTTGGCTTGCTCTCTCTCAAGGGTGGGGATCGATCTGTTCTTAACTCTTATTTTTCTTTTTGTAAAAACTTGATTGCTTTGTATGGAGTGCAATAAAATTAATTAAAAAAAAATAAATAAATCTTAGTGATGACCATCATACAATCATCCAATGAGTTAATTATGAATCTCTCAATATATCCCCATTTACAAAATCACAACAATCCTGCAGTTTTTCCTCCACCTCATTAGTCTACCGCTGACAGAAGTTGAAATGCTTTTTGATGTCACCTTGTAAAGGTGGTGTTTTATTTTTTGTTTGTTGAAAGAGTGGGCGCTACCTTTCATAACCCTATGTGCAAATGCAATCAAAACCTGCAAAAAACATGGGGGCCCATTGTATCCCATCAGTTGTTCCATAGGAAAATGTGCCCTCTAATAGCACTGTCTGTTTCAGTCCAATAGCTGAGGACCCATTCTATGGTCTGAAACTGTATCTACTGGATATTCTTTTTATAGACTCCAGTCCTTGTGTTTGGAGCAGAGTATCCAATGACCAGAATATCAAATTTAGCTGTATTTAAAATAAAAATGTTAATTGACAATCCTAAAGTACTTGTTTAAGTGCTACATTTTTATGCCTGCATGCTTATTTTTAGGTGTAAGTTTATTCCAGGTCTAATAAGGAAAAAGGTAGAAACTTTTTTATAATCAGAAGTTAAAAGTTGAAAGTATGCTGTATTTTTATGTGAGAATTACAGTTCCCTGATGTTTTGTGAGATGACAGTTTACGTAACTAAATCATAATTTCAGGAAATCATAATTTGTAGAAGCACCATTCAAATTGCCTTTATAATTTACGTAAAACTTAAAACATCTACGGCAAAGATACTATTTGTGTTCCAGTTTATCACCTGGATTTTTGGAGAGTTTTGGCAGCAAATATAAAACTTGTTTATCGTAGAGGAACAATACCATGCATCACAAAAAGAAGAATAGTACTCTCATTTGTTTTCAATTTTTGAAAAAGTTTTATGTAATATAAGAGGGAGCTGTACAGAAATGTCACATTGTCCCTTATTTGAAGAGTATAGACATATCCAGTAGTTAGATGCTTGCAGTGCAGTATTCTTAAAATAATTTAGAAAATTTCACTTTGGTATTGACAGATTGCTGCAGAAGCTGTGTGGCTTCAAAATAAAAATAAATTCTTAAAGTGCTTCACTTTAGCCTCAGGGAGCTTACGCTTAACCAAGATAAATAAGTAAATAGTGTGAGTTAATGCTTCACTACCCTGAAGCTGAATTGCATGTATTAGCTGGAATAGTCGGCAGAGGAACAGTATATAAAAAGAGTATAGAACTGAACTGCTCAAAAAAATTAAAGGGACACTTTGAAAACACATCAGATCTCAATGGGAAAAAGAAATCCTCCTGGATATCTATACTGATATAGACTGGGTAATGTGTTAGGAATGAAAGGATGCCACATCGTTTGATGGAAATGAAAATGATCAACCTACAGAGCCCTGAATTCAAAGACGCCCCAAAAATCAGAGTGAAAAAATTATGTGGCAGGCTAGTCCATTTTGCCAAAATTTTATTGCAGCAACTCAAAATTGTACGCAGCACTTTGTATGGCCCCTGTGTTCTTGTATACATGCCTGACAACATCGGTGCATGCTTCTAATGAGATGACAGATGGTGTTGTGGGGGATCTCCTCCCAGATCTGGACCAGGGCATCACTGAGCTCCTGGACAGTCTGAGGTGCAACCTGGTGGCATTGGATGGACCAAAACATAATGTCCCAGAGGTGTTCTATTGGATTTAGGTCAGGAAAGTGTGGTGGCCAGTCAATGGTATCAATTCCTTCATCCTCCAGGAACTGCCTGCATACTCTCACCACATGAGGCCAGGAATTGTCGTGCACCAGGAGCCACTGTACCAGCATAGGGTCTGACAATGGGTCCAAGGATTTCATCCTGATACCTAATGGCAGCCAAGGTGCCTTTGTCAAGCCTGTAGCAGTCTGTGTGACCCTCCATGGATATGCCTCCCCAGACAATCATTAACCCACCACTAAACTGCTCATGCTGAATGATGTTACAGGCAGCATAATGTTCTCCATGGGTTCTCCAGACCCTTTCACTTCTGTCACGTGCTCAGGGTGAACCTGCTCTCATCTGTAAAAAGCACAGGGCACCAGTGGTGCATCTGCCAATTCTGGTATTCTATGGCGAATGCCAATCGAGCTGCATGCTGCTGGGCAGTGAGCTCAGGGCCCATTAGAGGACATGGGGCCCTTGGGTCACCCTCATGAAGTCTTTCTGGTTGTTTGGTCAGAGACATTCACACCAGTGGCCTGCTAGAGGTCATTTTGTAGGGCTCTGGCAGTGCTCATCCTGTTCCTCCTTGCCCAAAGGAGCAGATACTGGTCCTGCTGATGGGTTATGGACCTTCTATGGCCCTCTCCAGCTCTCCTAGAGTAACTGCTTGTCTCCTAGAATCTCCTCCATGCCCTTGAGACTGTGCAGGGAGACACAGCAAACCTTCTGGCAATGACATGTATTGATGTGCCATCCTGGAGAAGTTGGACTACCTGTGCAACCTCTGTAGGGTCCAGGTATCGCCTCATGCTACCAGTAGTGACACTGACTGTAGCCAAAAGCAAAACTAGTGAAGAAACAGTCAGAAAAGATGAGGAGGGAAAAATGTCAGTGGCCTCCGCCTGTTAAACCATTCCTGTTTTGGGGTCATCTCATTGTTGCCCCTCTAGTGCATCTGTTGTTAATTTCATTAACACCACAGCAGCTGAAACTGATTAACAACCCCCTCTGCTACTTAACTGACCAGATTAATATCCCATAAGTTTCATTGACTTTATGCTATACTCTGATTAAAAAGTGTTCCTTTAATTCTTTTGAGCAGTATATATACAAATTAAAGTTTGCCAATTGCCTAAAATATTAATTGACATTTTATAGTATTCAAATGCAATTATTGGGCAGGTCTCAGTATTCATTAAAATGTATAATTTTTCACGTTCAATAGTACTTTATTAATCTTTAGGTGATACATGTTATAGTAACTTGCATCATCATCACTAGTTCAATGGCCATCCATACCCCAACACCATACTTCCCACCCCAAATCACCAAATGTCTCCATCCTGCATTCACCCCCAGCCATATCATCCTTGGTCTATCTCATGACCTTATATCCTTGACCTGCATCTTCATGCAACTTTTCACCCAGTCATCCCTCTCAGTCATCTTTCGCTCTACATGTCCAAACCACCTCAGTCTATTTCTCCTTAACATGCCTATCACTTCTACCACTAGCTTATCTCTTAAATTGGCATGCATTTTCCAGTCACTCTCTGATATTCTACACGTCTATTTAATCATTCTCATTTCCATTCTTTCCAGCTTTGCTTCATGTTTTTCCTTCCTTAGCCATGATTTACTTCCATGGAGCATACTAAACCCTGCACAGCTTTCAGATGCTTTTTCCATCAATTCCATAGAAATTCCTTTTTAAAAGTCAGAATACGGGGCAGCTCCCATGAATTCCTCCATGTATGTCTTACTCTACCACTACTGTGACAGCACCTCTGTTTTCACTCAACATATCAGCTGAGTAGCAGAACTAATTTACTTTCTCCAAAACAAGTCAATCAAGGGTTGCATTTGACACTAACAGATTACTTTTTACACTATTATGGTTTTTATTCTCCCACTTCCAGAATCTTATGCACTGAAATGAGTTTCTCAAGATGCTTTTACCACACACTATCCCTGGTCATACCCCCATCCCCTCCAAACTTCCTACCCCAACACCTCCAGCCTTCACTTTGGTGTTTCATTTATTTAAACTGACATCTTAATCAGTCTAGCATTCAATTTCTGTATCTTTTCCTTCAAATTCACTTTACCTTTTGCCAGTATCATCAGCAAGAGCTCCCATGCAATCCTTCATACACTTCTTTGGTTACCTCCTCCATCACTATCATTAAACACTGCATATTCAGAAAATATCCCCAATGCAGCCCTAACTTCACCTCAAACTTTTCATTATTCCCATCTGTCATCCTCAACCTGGACTTCCTTTTTCACGCATGTCACAGGCACAAACAATTCCTTCACATCTAAATCACTGCTCACTTCACCATCTCTCACAGCACCCTGTCAAATGCCTTTTCTAGATTTTTAAATGTATATTGCAGCTTCTTTCTGTTTGCCTTTCCTATATTTGCCTGACAACAAAGATCACACCTGCTTATTTACCTTTCACTTACTATACCATAATAGCTTATAAATTAGCAAATTTTACTTTGTTTATATCAGATAAACTACGTAGCCATTCATAATTAAAAGACATTTATTAAAGAGCACATACTATTGTGAATTGTTTTTCACCTTCTACCATTGTTTCAATTATAGTATATGGGCAAAATGGCCGAGTTAAAAAACCTTCACAGTTTTTTCAGTTTCTGCCACATTAATCCAGTATATATTAGTTATTTTTCTTACCGAATTCTCTCATGGTAGCCCATTTAGATTAAGGCCCTAACACACCACACATTTTCTCCAGTGATTTTTCAATTTCAGACTTCATTTACCCGTTTGGTTTTGGCTTAGGGGCCAGAGCTAACAACCAATGAGAATTCACTGGGAAGTGGAATGCATTAATTTCAGCTGCATATAAAAAGGAGAACCATGTGTTTGGACTTCGCAAAGAAAAGAGAGGCTCTTTTGACTTATGTCTTGTGTTTTGACAAAATGGAAAAAAGAGCTTAAGATTGCTGAAGAGCATACCATAGCCTGAAAACATTCATATAGCACCAGTGTGTTAATACAGAACTTTACTGGTTCTCAGGAAAATTGCAGAGTTTGTGATACTTTGTAAATGTGAAACTGTGCTAGAAAGTAGTAAAGGAGCCATGTAGGTTGTCATCCCTTCCAGTTACTGGTTGTGCAATCTGAAATCCTCATGTGACAAGATCAACAACTGCAGTTATCAAGATTGCATCTCGTCTGACTAGAAGTTGTGTAATGTCACACTGCCTTTAGGGATAACTTAACTGCACAATGAAGTGGGATCTCCGTAACCATATTAAAACCTAATTTTTAATCACAAATTTACCTTTCTAACCTTTATCCAATGGTACTGTGTTCTGGTATATCTAAACCCATTTTATCATTGCCTTTATCCTTACTTCCCAGACTTAATGTTTTTAGTCAACAGTGATTTTATTTTCAGTCTGTTGGGTTATAGGTATCATGTATGAGGACAATGATATCTGGTAAGTTAGACTAGTTATGGTAAATTGTGACACCTTTCCTTAAACCATTCAAACATGCTTTAAATTTTAGAATGTGTTGACTTCAGGTGTCAATTTGTAGTTTTTTACCAGAGAACTTAAGTCATTAATAATGTTTTAATAATAATAATAATACATTTTATTTAAAGGTTAGAGTAAAAGGCATACATTAGTCTACATAGCAAGCACTTCTCTAGGCTGTTGACAGTATACTTACAGTAGCTATACATCCTGTACTCTTTATTTTATATATGTTCCCACTCTCAAGCCAAGTGGCTTATGGGTAGAAGCCTGCACAACTTTATTTCTTTATTACCAGGTTAACTCAAAAGGAAATAGAAAGGCAAAGCAACAAGCTCTAGACATATGCAGCACTCCTTTGGAACACCACCCACATACAGTGGAACCTCGGTTCACCAATGTCTCGGAACACATACAAATCGGTTTATGACCAAAAAGTTTGCCAAACTTTTGCATCTTTTCATGACCACTCACTCGGTATACGAACAAGCCAGTTTCCCTTTCGTTTTCTGCGCGCCGATGATTTTCGCATGTGTTGCATTTTTCTTGGTCAGACGTGCGTGCTTGCATGTGCGTGCCTGCTTTCGCTGTGAAAACTTTGTGGTCTATTTTGTTTCCCTTCCGGTTCGTACACGCCGATTATTGTATTTAAGCACGTGTTCAGCCTCTCTCTGTGCATTGTTCTCAGTCAGACGTTTGTTCTTTCGCTGTGAACTCTTTGTGCTCTACATTATTTCGTGTGCTTTTGCAGTTAACAATGGCTTCTAAACAAGTGAAGAGTGGTGAGAAGAAAGGTTTGAAGAAAATTGAAATCGAAGTAAAGAAAGAAATTATTGAAAAGTATGAGCATGGCATTCGTGTTCTTGATCTTGCCGCAGAGTACAAGAAGTCAAAATCTACAATTTCATCTATTCTAAAGCAGAAAGAGGCCATTAAAGCAGCTCATGTTGCAAAAGGAGTTACAGTGTTAACCAGGCAGAGGCCTCAAGTGCTAGAAGAGGTGGAAAAACTGTTGCTAGTGTGGCTGAACGAGAAGCAACTTGCAGGGGACAGCGTAAGCGAGGTGATGTTATGTGAGAAAGCCAGGAAGATTCATGGCGATTTGCTGCAAAACTATCCTTCTACAAGTGGCGAAAGTGAGAAATTTAAAGCCAGTAGAGGATGGTTTGAAAAGTTTCGCAAGAGAGGTGGCATTCATAGTGTGGTAAGGCATTGTTTATTAAATTATGGATTTTTCAAATGTTCATTTTTTTTCCCTGTGCTTAAAACTCAATTAAAAAAATTGTTTATAGCGAGCGGCTCGCAAGGCTATAGCACAAACTCTTGCAATGTTAGTTTTCTCTGTTGTTCAAGGTTTTCTCAGTGTTATTCAATGTTTTTACATTTAGTTTACTATTACGCTGTGCATCCTATAGTGTAATTAACTATATTTGTGTTTAAAAATCTTTAAAAAATATATATTTACATACAGTTCATATGGTCTGGAACGGATTACTTGTATTTACATACAGTCCTATGGGGGAAATTACTTCATTTCACAGCCAAATCATGTTAAGACTAGAGTTTTGGAATGAATTATGGTCGTGAACCGAGGTTTCACTGTAAAATGTTTTTGTTATCTACAGTCTTAGTCTACTTTGTATTAAATATTTATTTTTGACATTTTGATATGCAATAATCATTCCTAAAACCAAACCCGCCAATGCTTAGTTCCCCTTTTGGAGCTTACATCATAAATGTATTTCATTACAGTGTATATGTTTCCTAGGAGAAGGGATGTTTCTTGTATAATTCTTGGAAATTATTTATTTGGCATAGTTTAAAACTAAGCATTAAAGGGGCCGTATTTACACATACTATTATATTTTTTGGTTAGTGATGACCTTATGTTCAGGTTCAGTTAATAGTTTCAAAATCAGGTAAGCATATTTTGATACATTATGTGGATGAACAATTCACAAGCAAAGAGAATGGGCAATAATTAAAGATTTAAGTAGTTTGAACAGGGCATGGAAATGGATGCTAGACTTGCTGACTGAAACTATATCTGAAGCTGCAATCCTGCATGGGTTTTCAAACACTCCAGTGCTAAAAATGTGTTGAAAACCTTCAGTTCAACAACTTTTTGATCATAAAGTAGACAAATCATGAAAGGGACAGATGGACTTGTACATAGTAAAAGAATCATTCAGCAGACTGCCCCACCACAATTCAGATTTGGCACTGCTTATGCATAAGGAATCTAGTGAGAGGATTATTATTATTAATCACAATCTAGGGTTCGTATGGATGTGTACTGTAATAAACCACAAGTTTTATTAATTACACTCGGGGTTTGCTTATCCATTTAGGCTAATTAGATGAGCAAGACTAGCCAAGACTACCACTTTAAACTGTTACGCAAGCTATTAGAATCTTGATGATGGACCATATCATCTTACCAAGCTCCTTCAAGTCCTGTTGAATAGCTGAGGGATCTGTCAGTCCCAACTCTGGCCACCCATCCCTGACTCTTTGACATTTACGCTGGTTCTGATCAGCAGACATTGTAGAACTACTGCTAAGTGCAGCATTTTAAAACAACTAAAACTTTAAGGTTGCAAATATAAAAAAAAAGAGAAAAAAAGTCTTGTTTTTATAATGCATTCCCTCAGACAGCAGCACTATGTGTGCTTCTCGACTTTTATCATCTTGGTGTCTTCAAGAGAACCCACTTTCTCAAAGTTAAAACTGAAAAAACATCCTCTGCAATTTAATGATACAGCATAGTCTCAATGGACTGGCTACAATTTGCACAGATCAACAACTAAGTGATTTGAATTGAAGCAAGATGTGTTTAGCAAACTGTCATTAAAGCCTCAGAAATCTTACTAAGTTCAAGCAGGCTATTGTGTGTTTTCTAGCCTATTGGCAGAGAGTGAAAGTGGAAGTACCATCGAACTACAATGTTTACTCTGTATGTGTATGGGCAGATACTGAATTTAATACAGGTGTTGTTTTTTGCTTTTGTAATGTTCCAAATTCAAAAGGGGTGGCATAATTTTGTTTTACCTAAGGTGGTAGAACAGCGTTTACTTGCCCTAACAGTGAAAAAATAATTTCTCTAGAAGATAAGAAGTTCTGAAACCTTTACTATATTGTTCTGTTAGACTAGCTACTGATTTATAAATATGTCAGAACTGTAATGTAGGGAATTTTGCAATTGTTGTAAACTATTTTATGGAATATTTTTTTTGTCAGAAAGATACCTGCCTTTAACTCTTACAGTGATATAATTTTAATGTAAATTTTGGATAATACATTTTTCATCAATCGATTTTTGAATTATGCCTAGCTTGGTTTTGCCTTGAATGGTCAATTGCAAAGTCTTGCACTGTTAATGGACTGTAGTATGAAAACAGAACATTTACCTACACTTAAAGTAAATTTGCACCATTAACAAGAAAATGGCAGCCAGGTCTGAAATAAACTTCATAAATGCAGTGTGGATGTAAAGTGATATGCTGCATTAAAATAATTCCATAATAATTATATAGTACGTTTATAAAAATCCCCCAAAACTTTTTTCTTTAGTGCTGTGCTGGTATTAATAAACCCAAATAATTTTTCTTTTTATGCACCATCTAAACAAGTAACATTTTTCTCTTTCATAGCTGATTTGTTCGTAGTATGAAAAACACTAACATTAATGTCATTTATAGAGTGTCAGTTCTCAAACTGTAATTAAATTTTAATAAATACCTTATTGACCTGGAATATATAAATTTTCTTCTTAGCTTAAAATAAAGTAGTCTTATAGCACATATATAATATATTGAAGTACCTGGAAAGGTTCATGAAAGTGAGAGATAGTAGCAGACTTTAAGGAGACAAAAAGTGTTATGTGTTTAATAACTGGCAGTAGAAGGCTTCAGTGTTCTAGTCAGGCATAGTCTTTCCTTGAATAAAGAGTAAAATAAAGGGAGATTATTTAAAGCATTCTTTGTTAATTCCTACTTTCAGTTTGGATCTTTGTCAAAGCAAGGTGTAGTAGAAAGACTTTGGAATATCTCTTGTTTGTTTTAAGCAATGAATAAGAGTGTCATTTACCTGAATTTATTCTAATGTAATGTACATCCAATTGGCAAGTTTAAAGAGGAGTACACATTTTAAAATATGATACAAGAGAAATTTTAAAACAAAGTTGTGTGGTGGATTAGAAGGCTTGTATCATAAATTATCTAGAGTAAAACTGGTAGCATTTTTTTAATACATGTACACTAAACAAACAATTGATCTCAACTTTCATGAAGTTAAGCATTTAGCACCTTTAAAAAAGGAGCTATACTCCTTCAGCACCCATATTAGATGAAAACCTTATTGACCATTACTTAAGTTCACTTATCTCAAATTGTTAATTGTTAAATGGTCATCAATGCCCTTACATATATACTGCACATAAGAAACATTACTTCACAGATGCACTTTGCCCAAGGAAATTCAGTCCAGTAAAACATGAATGTTTGCAGAGCATAGTCAAAGTACTGAATTCCCTATGGGTACCATTTAAGTTTGTAAATTTTTAAGTTCAAGCCTAGATAATCCAAGGGGGAATTTTATTTCTTACTGAGCGTTTTTAAGATGTGATCTTTACAGCTTCCATTAATGTTGGCAGAGGACTAATACAAAGCAGCTGGCTCATAATCATTACAGTTACAGGAGTCTATTTCTTGCCAGCTGGCCAGCAAAGCCCAGAGGTGTCCTGGTCCCTAGGCAATTCCCACATTATGACGTTCATCCCCTCAGTGTCAGTGTCTAGGTCCCTGTTAGTCAGTTTACAAAGACATTCATGACTTGGAAATTACGTAAATTTGTTTCTATAAAATTCCCAATTTATTACCTTGGCAAAATATCTTCAAACAAGACTTTAGCCTGATAGGAAGGGAAATAATATAAAATTATAAAATCAACAGAAACAAACAAAAAAAAACCCAACTAATTTCTGTTGAAACATAGACAGGTCTACAGAAGCTTTTAAAGCTACAGCTTAAATTATAAGTATTTTACAAATCAAAGTTATTTCTTCATAATCATGGTTTATGTTAATTTGCCACATAAAATCCTGTTCTGAAGTAAAATGTTTTTTTAAAATGTTAAAAATGCTTTGTCTGTTCTTACAACTTACAGTGGAGCTCTATGGAACCCCTCATCTACATGTGATAGAAAAGCCTTAAAACTTAACAGATACATCCACATTGCGACAAAGATTACAATTTAGGATAATGTGCCTTCAGCATTTATGAGTCATCCTTGTCATAACAGAAGGAAAAAATAATTTTATCACAGATTCTTGGCCCTATTTTCTTGAGGGAGGGATATGTTTCTTGCTCATTTGCATGATTGCTGCAGCCCTGGATTTACAGCAAAGCAACGCCGTTGGGCAAACGCCTGTTCCAGGGATTTTTCCTGCCTTATGTTCGATGTTTGGTCGGATTGACTCCGGTTGGACAGTGACCCTGCCCTTGATAAGTGGCTTAGGAACGTGAAAGGATGGATTATCGATGTATGTAAGACATACAGGCTTTCTCATGTTCAAGTGCTGGATTAAGCCTATAATGTCTGTTTAGTTCTTGTCATATAGCGCCGAAGTTACTGCTCTTTACCATTCTTTCCTCTGCATGTCCTGGAGTACAAAAGAAACAGCATACAGCAACATGGGGGACTGGCAGGAACACTCAATAAAACTGAATAAAAAGAAAAGCAAGTGACGGTGAGATACGAAGAAGGCAGCTTCGCCAGCGTTTGTGTGTCAGAACCCCTGGGGGGGCGTTAGTATGCATCGTGGTACACTGCAGAGCTATAGCGCGTCTTTAGTGAAAATAGCCGTGTCAGATGGGGTTGTATGGATTGATTCTGAACGCGACTGAGAGAATGAAAAGTGAATTAAAAAAAAAGCTAACCTTTACAAGGATCATAAATTGCACCGCCTGTTACAGACTGAAAACAAATGTATGCTTTTATTCTAAAATAGTAAGACTAAGAGCAGTTTACTTCTCAAAACGGAGTAATGCAGAATCGAACTCGCGACCTTTTGATTCCAAGGCGAGAACTGATTCTATTACACCACAGAGGAAGTTATAATAAACTGCTGTCAATGTCGCATGTTAACGCAGCTTTTTGTTTTTGCAGTTATATTTTTGAATAAAAGCGCAATTGTTGTGAACCTTTTGTGAAAATGTTTCTTTGCTATTTGGACTTCAGGCTTCATACATTATATAGTTTATACCTACATTTTGTCATCTACTACTAAAATATAAAAAAACGTTTCTGTTTTAACAATGTGTTGACACAGATTACTGTAGAAACGGAACAGACATGAAATGCGTGTGTTCCAAATAACGATCTATTATTTCCACTCTAAAACTCCACTTCACTCCCAGATACTCAATCAACGCATGGGCTTGGAGAAGTTCGTGCACATTCTAAATTAGTGGGGGGATGGAATAGCTGGCTGCTCCTAGCTTCTCTTTATCAGCACATTTAGAAGACAAAGGACGCTGGCGGAGAGGTGTGAAGGGATTTAAGAAGCAGTTTAAGGTGGGACGGAATTACGAGTTTTTTCATAGGCTCTGGTAATTCTAGTGTTAATTCAGTGTTAAAGCAACATCAGTATGTGCGTCAGCTCAAGGTAAGAATCAGTAATCAATAACGTAATAACTTGCAATATGCAGTAGTAAGGGTATATATCAGACATTCAAAAATAACTCATTAATAGATACATTGACTGGAAAAAAATTGTATTTTTATGAGGAGTTTAACCTCCTCCTTTGCTTCATGACTACTACAGCCAAACATGTTTGTTATATAAAATGAACCTTAGTAAGGTTTTTGAATTCTGTTTCTAGCAGTTATTATTTAAGGGATACATTTAATATCAACTAGTTTTATAGAGAGCTTCCATGGTGGACATGTTTGAAATAATTATATTTTCAATTACATAACTTTACTAAATTCTGTAACAAAAGCAGGTTACATGATATGCTCGAAGTCGCATTGCAGCAGTTAGAAGACTTTTCACCCTTTATATGCCTCTGTTTTCTTGTTAAACTCCTTAACCCCTTGAGCATTTTACCTAGAAGACATTGATTATATATTCTGTAATAGGAGGCAATTTGTTATATAAATTTCAAGTTGAGACAAAGTAAGTGATGACAAAGTAAGCACTGACTTGGATCTGCAAATCAATTCCCCATCAGTGTTGAGATTAATTGCTCCACATCTGCAAATTAGTCATCCTCATCCTGACAGCCTAAAACACTTCCTAAAGTGGAAAAGCTTTTTAAAAGGCCACTGATCTCCAAGTGCCATGGAAACACATTTCTGATGAGCCTGTATTCTATCAGTATCAAATGCTTCCACTAGGGCAGTTTGCAGTTATGCGTATTTGGATATTTTCTGGATGACGAGCAAATTATACTAATAAACACAAAGGTGTCACTTGTGCTCATTTTGATTACAAATATTTTTAGACATTTCAAAAAGATTACTGCCTAGAGGCTTTAATAAACTTTAATATTTATTTTTAAAATATATTTTAAGCCTGATTGCTTTTGCAATCCTCCTGGTACTTTCCGTAATGTTATGATTTGGCTTTTGGAAGTATTCAAGTAGATCAGTCTGAATACAGTCCTGCATCATCAGTTAATCAAAGAAGTTGTTTAGAAATTCATGCAAGATGAGCTCAAAACAAGGGTTGGAGTGCTAGGCACCACAGATAAGTATAGCTTTAAATAGCTGACTCAGAAAGTTATGAAAATGAAATAAAGCTGTTATTAGCCTTCCCTGTGTATTAACACTAGAAATTTATATTACTCTTGGTTTTGACTGCAGCTCTGGATTTGGTGTTGTCTGCATTATGTTTTGGACTTTGCACTTTATGTTCATGTAGTCCCTAATCTGCATCATATTTCCTGCTCTAGTTACATTCAGCTTTCAGATCATTTTTTTCATCCTTCATATAATTACAATTGCATACTCTCCTACAATCTGATGTATATCCTTTAAATCAGCAGTAATAGCAACTTACAGTCCCTGACAAAAGTCTTGTCGCTTGTGTACAAATTGACCTGAAGTGCAGCTAAAATATATTTCTAATCAAGATTTTGTTACAAGAAATGGGTCATTTCAATCCCATCAGCTTTTGTAATAATGTTTCAGTGCAAAACGAAACTGACAAAGTATTCTAATATTCACAGCTTGGTAAAGCCCATTGAGTCGATTTTTGGCAAGACATAAGTGTTGTCGCCTTGTCATATGAGCTTCACATGTGACTAATAATGGATCGATTATGTCTCAGGTGTGTATAAAAAGAACCCCAGTACACTAGACCTTCACATCAACTGCAACTACAGTAGACCTCTGCAAACATGCCTAAGATTCACCCTGAGACTAAAGTGTTGATTATCAAGAGGCTGAAGACCAAATCCACTGCTGATGTGGCAAACACCTTCAATGTGTCTCAGCGTCAAGTTCAGAGGATAAAAAAAAGATTTGACGAGACTGGAGACTTTTTTGACAAGCCCAGGTCAGGAAGACCCTGCAAGACAACTGCTCGAGTGGACCGTTTGTTGGCTCAAAAATTCAAGGCCAGCCCATTTTCCACTGCAGCAGAGCTCCACGAGACCTGGTCACCTGAAGTCCCTGTGTCAACCAGAACAGTTTGTCGGATTCTGTCTCAAAATGGCCTCCATGGTTGAATCAGTGCCCATAAGCCAGCACTAAACAAAAGACAATTGAAAAACCGTGTGGCATTTGCCAAGGCCCACAGCCTGCTAAAAGGATGGATGCTGGAAAAGTGGCAGAAGGTGGATTTTTCAGATGAATCTTCTGTTGAATTACACCACAGTCACCGCAAATATTGCAGGAGACCTACTGGAACCCGCATGGAGCGAGATTTACCCAGAAAACAGTGAAGTTTGGTGGAGGCAAAATCATGGTCTGGGGTTACATCCAGTATGGGGGTATGCGAGGGAACTGCAGGGTGGAAGGCAACATCAATAGTCTAAAATATCAAGAAATCTTAGCTACCTCTTATATTCCCAAACATAAAAAAGGCCAAATTCTGCAGCAGGATGGTGCTGCATCGCATACTTCAATCTCCGCATCAAAGTTCCTTAAAGCGAAGAAGATCAAGATGCTCCAGGATTGGCCAGCCCAGTCACCAGACATGAACATCATTGAGCATATGTGGGATAGGATGAAAGAGGAAGCATGGAAGACGAAACCAAAGAATATTGATGAACTCTGGGAGGCATGCAAGACTGTTTTCTTTGCTATTCCTGATGACTTCATCAATAAATTGTATGAATCCTTGCCAAACCGCATGGATGCTGTCCTTCAAGCTCATTGAAGTCATACAAGATATTAAATTTGGATCTCACAGCACCACTACTTAATTTGCTGACATATTTTTGGATTTGCAGTAAAGTTGTTCATTTTCTGTATAGGCGACAAAACTTTTGTCTTGCCCAAATATGACCTTTCTGTCTTGATTAAATGATAAATCTTTTTTCAGTGAAACTAATTTATTTTAGTGCATTAAACATCATTTGGGAGGGCTTTAGCTTTTCATATGAGCTATTTCTAACACCAGTTGATTAATTAAAAGTCAGGTTAATAGTAGGAGTTTCTACAAAATAGAGAAGCGACAAGACTTTTGTCAGGGACTGTATGTGTTCCTCTGTTGGCATTAGGCAATTAGGGGCATTTAGTTCCAGTTGCAGAAAGAGACAATGTAAGTGAATATACAAGAAGAAATAAAAATCCAGTGCAGAGTGATAACATGATCATATTCAGTATCTTATCTGAAAATTATATTTTACTGTATTCCTATAGAGTTGTATCTTGCTTCTGTAAATAACCTTATCCTCAGTAATAAAGGTTCTAGAGTGTGATGTGTGACAGATTACATCCATAATTTCTAGTAGTGAAAATTTTAATGTTCCTCCATATCTTACTGTATGGTTGTTTGGTAGATAGATAGACAGACAGATACATTAGATAGGTATACAGTAGGTTTAGATCTCTGTCTCTCATTGCCTCAACTCAGTAAATATTTTAAGATCAACTTCAATATCACTTTACTTCAGGAAACTAATCTATACTTTTCTGATTTTACGTGTCCTTTATATATTTTTGTACTTGTTAATATGATAAACCCAGCGTTTCATACAGAGGAGAAAAACATGGTATGTTACTAGAATATTCACTCAACTGTTTTACCTGCTCTTTATTAGGCCAAAGTACTGGTGGACAGTAGTAACCATCAGAAAAAAAGTTATACCCCTGATGTTACACTTATACTGCCAAAATCTTTTTATATGATTAGTAAAATGTACTTGCTAGCTTTCGTGCAACTACACTGCTTCTAGAACGCCTAAGCATTCTTTCAAAATGTTTACAAGTGAAACAAGTCATGGTTCAATGATGGATGATTTTCTAAACTGGTGTGATGACTCTTTTCTAAAACCTAACATTACAAAAAATAAGGAGCTAATAACTAACTATTGAAGAACCACCATTCATCTGCATGAAACAATTATGAAAGGTCGTTCAGAGTAGATTGTTGAAATTTATAATTATGTTGGGGTGATCATAAGCTCAAAACTGACATTTAATTAAAACACAGAAGCAGTTTGCAAATAGAGACAACTACACCTTTACTATCTATGAAAGCCAAGACTTTTAGTTTGAATTTTAACATTATGTGAGCTTTTTATAAAGCTTAAGTCTGTTTTTTAACGTGTGTTCTGCTGGCTTATTGTGGAAATATTAATGTTGGTAACAAAAACAGAATCAATCAATTTGTAAATTGCAAAAAAAAAAAAAACACAACCAAGGTCTTGACAGTCAAATCTGACAGACCTATTGAATAAAGACAGTGTCACATTGCACAACTTCTACTCGAAGGGGATGTCATACTTGATGATGGAGATGCCAATTTCATTACTTGAGCATGTCTACATGACTACATGACTTTACATGACTAGAAATCGTGGTGAATGTCAAAATTACATAACTGCATGGCAACTTTCCTCCACAGTTTCACATTTTCAAATTGTCACAAACTTGCATCTTTTTCTGACACCCAGTAACATGCTGTTTGACAAAGATGGTGTCCTTGGAAAGGGTTTACAGGTACAGCAAGTTCAGCTACAATATCTACCCCTTTCCAGAACACGCATGTTTCTTACTCATGCTTTGTACTTCTGGGTGAGTGCTAATTGGTTGTCTGCTGTCATGCACAAGGTGTGCCCATCATAGTGACTTAATGCAAAATCAGACCTGTACTGCAATTGCCCCTTAGTCAGTAAGGTTATTAGTGAAAATTACTGGAAAAGGCATGTAATTAGTCATGGCCTTTAGTAAGTTTTACGGAAGGCAGAGAGTACTCTCTCAGGAAGAAACTCATTCACTGTATTCACAGTTCCAGTTGTCATTATGTTGCAGGTTCTAGGTTCTCCCTTTACAATAGAGAGCCAAGTAAATGTACTTTTGTTTCCTTTAAGCCACAAAAAAGCCGGTGGCAACTTTGAAGGACCTTTAATTTTTAGGTCGAAAAGCAACAAATATCTTAACAACAGTATTTCAGTATTTTCCATGTTTGGGCTATATGAGAGTGTGGGTAAGAATACTGTAAAGCCACTGCTAATGAAAACCTATATTATGTCTCATTTAAGGTATAAGAAAAGTAACACTGGCATTTATGAAACTACACTACAAAAGTCTGCAATGTGACAAAATAAAGATAAGACTGTTTTGACTAAATGCAAAACATAACTTTAGTTAAAGTGTCAGAACAGCATATCACACGGAGTACTATCTCCACTATAATGCTTGGTGTTAGCATTATTTTGTTATAAAGGAAATACCGAAACATATCACATAGTCTAATATAGCTCATCAGTTTCTTCATAATGCTTTCAGAATATTAAGTCAAACATTTAAAGTTTCCAAGGTGCTGCTGTCAGCTACTCCCCTTGGTATCTTGTTCCATTTATCTCTGATTCTCTCTGTGAAGAAGTACTTTTAAAATCTGAGCAAAATGTAGCCTTACTCAGTATTCCCATATGTTCTTGTTGAAGAATCGGCCATGCCCATCCACCTTAATTTTTTTTCTGTATAAACATGTTTGTTTCACGTCCTCTAACAACCTCTGCTTATTTAAGATATAACATGTTCCTTATTCTTCCTCATAGCTCATTTGATTCAGTCTGAGTGTGATAAAGTGCGTAATGAGGTCCATGATAGAGTTATGTTTTTAGTAAAAAATAGTGTGGCTTACCAGTGGCTCGTGGGTGCATGGCAAAGTTGCGCAACCACAGAGTGTTCAATTAGGGAGGTGATGTGATTGTTACATGAGGACATGTTACAAGACTGGCTGAGCTGTTCCCCAGTGACATTCTGCAGGACATTAGGCAGAGCACTTGTACCACAAGGCATAAAAGGAGCCTGGGAATAGAGTGAAGGTGAGGCGAAAAGAATCTTAAAAGATCCAGGAGGGCAGAGAAATCTAGATGATGATGGGTCAAAGAAAGTCACGATCATGGTAGAGCTTTTGCATCAGAAAGAAGGCATGGCAGTTGGGAAGAGGGCCCCATGTAGCAGTGATGCTTCAGGCATAAAGTTGCTTCTTGCTTGTTATCGACAAAGAGCAGGGGCGACCATATACTCTGTGAGGTCCCATGGACACAGAGTGAAGGCAGTAGAAGAAGGGAGCAGGGATCATGAGCTGCCAATGGACACCAAAGGATGGCAGTGGTTCATGAACCAGTTAAAAGGTTGACTGCTGTTGCCAGAGGGCGTCCTCTGTAGCTGAGCAGACCTCAGAAGATAAGCCGTAGAGGTATATAATTGCTGCAGTGGGCTGTCGCCCTGCCCGGGGTTTTTTACCTACCTTGCGCCCTATGTGGGCTGGGATTGGCTCCGGCAGACCCCTGTGACCCTGTTACGATAGAGCGGGTTGGATGATGGATGGTATATAATTGATAGGACACACTCTGGCAGAATTTTTAATGAAGTATAATCCTGACCTGTGTTTTAAACTGATTTTTAAAACTGCTTTTGGATTTATTTATTCTTTAGGATTTTAACTTCAACTTTTATCACCTTTTTAATGGATTATTTATCAAAGATTGTCTGCACTGTGCACTTTGAACACTGTTTGGATTATTTTTACATGAAGGTTGTGTGTTACAATGATTAGGTAAAAATAACTAATTCAGTGAAATTCATTGCACAGATGATAGATGAAACATCTAAAATTAATTGTGCTTCATTGCTTTCTGTATTTGTGAGACACATTGATAGTCTTTCATCTGGTAGAAACTGATTATTTTGAGGTGACTATGGCAGAGCTAGTCAGCTAGTATTTGACTTGATGTAAATAAAATTTAATTTTATGGAAAAGACATAGGATAATAGTCTCACTTCACTGTGCTAATTCCCTTTATAATTTTAAACACCTCAATCATTTCACCTTTTAATCTTCTTTTGCTTAAACTGAAAATGCTCAGCTCTTTTAATCTTTCCTTATAACATATCCCCTGCAGTCCTGGAATCAACCTAGTCGCTCTTTTCTGCACTTTTTCTAGCACTTGTTTGTCTTTTTCTGTAGTTTCTAGATCTAAACTGTTAAAAGTGTTTTAGATGATGCCTCATCAGCACATTATAAAATTTGAGCGCAACCTCCATTGACTACCCACCATGCTATATACGGTAATCTGACATTCTGTTAGCCTGTGTATTGTGATTACTTTCCTGACTGCTA
The DNA here is from genome assembly GCF_016835505.1 of Polypterus senegalus. NCBI lineage: Eukaryota > Metazoa > Chordata > Cladistia > Polypteriformes > Polypteridae > Polypterus > Polypterus senegalus. The sequence continues at coordinate 153,779,411 of NC_053158.1, forward strand.
AAATCTGTTTTCTTAAGTAAAACTTTTAACATACTCCTTCCTTCTTACAAAGAAAACATGTTAACTGAATTTCAGTCTGTATTTATTTGTAATCTTTACTAAGATGTATATACTGCTCAAAAAGGTAAGGGGACACTTAATCATCACAGTCTAACAGCAAGTCAGTTAACCATCAGGGATATCAGTCTGTCCAGTTAGGAAGCATAAGTGATTGTGAATCAATTTCATCTGCTTTGGTACAAATTAATGTGACAACAGGTTCACTGAAGAGGCAACAGCAAGATAACCCCTAAAAAGGTAATGATTTTGAATCTGGTGGCCACAAACAATTGCTCTTACCTTTTCTTCCTGACTGATTCTTCTCTAGTTTTGTATTTTGTTAGTGACCTTGTCTCTACTGGTAGCATTAGGTGGTACATGCAGCCGATTCAGGTGGCACAGGTAGTTCAGTTCCTCCAGGATGCTACATCCATATGTGCCATCACAAGAATGTTTGCTGTGTCTCCCAGCACAGTCTCATGAGCTTGTAGGAGATAACAGGAGATGTGCTGTTACATGAGGAGAGCTGGACAGGGCTTTTGAAGGGCATCAACCCTGCAGCAGGACTAATTTCTTCAGGACGAGCAGTGCCGGAGCCCTTCAAAATGACCTCCAGCTGGCTACTGATGTGCATGTTTGTGACCAAACTGTCAGAAACAGACTCCATGAGGTTGGCATAAGGGCCCTTAGTCCTCCAGTGGGACCTATTCTCGAAGCCCTTCACCCTTGCAGCTCAATTAGCATTTGCCATAGAATACCACAATTGGCAGCTCTACCATTGGTCAATCAATCAATCAACATTTATTTATATAGCACATATTCATACAAAAAAATGTAGCTCAAAGTGCTTTACAAAATGAATAGAAAAATAGAAGACACAATAAAAAATAAACATAAGTCAACATTAATTAACATAGAATAAGTAAGGTCCGATGGCCAGGGTGGACAGAAAAAACAAAAAAAAAAACTCCAAGTGCTGGAGAAAAAAAAATAAAATCTGTAGGGGTTCCAGACCACAAGACCGCCCAGTCCCCTCTGGGCAATCTACCTAACATAAGTCAAACAGTCCTCTTTGTATTTAGGGTTTTCATGGAAGGACCTGATGATGATGGTCACGTAGACTTCTGGCTTTCAGTCCATCAATGTTGGTGCATCATGATGCTTTGAGTAGGTGGTGGTGGCGCAGGCCGCCACCACAAAGAAACCGGAAAAAGAAACAGAAGAGAGAGTTGGGGTCAGTATGGATTTTAGAGCCACTATGAATAGTTATTGTGATGAATTGAACATACAGAGTATCAGTATTAAGTTAAAGTGAAGTTATAAAAAGGCCATGTTAAAGTAATGTGTTTTCAGCAGTGTTTTAAAGTGCTCTACTGTATTTGCCTGGCGAATTCCTATTGGCAGGCTATTCCAGATTTTAGGTGCATAACAGCAGAAGGCCGCCTCACCACTTCTTTTAAGTTTAGCTTTTGGAATTATAAGGAGACACTCATTTGAAGATCTAATGTTACGATTTGGAATATAACGTGTCAGGCATTCCGATATATAAGATGGAGCGAGATTATTTAAGGCTTTATAAACCATAAGCAGTATTTTAAAGTCAATCCTGAATGACACAGGCAACCAGTGTAGTGACATCAAAACTGGAGAAATGTGTTCGGATTTTCTTTTCCCAGTTAGGATTCTAGCAGCTGCATTCTGCACTTGTTGTAAGTGATTTATGTCTTTTCTGGGTAGTCCTGAGAGGAGTGCATTACAGTAATCTAGTCGACTGAAAACAAAAGCGTGAATTAATTTCTCAGCATCTTTCAATGATATAAGAGGTCTAACTTTTTCTATGTTTCTTAAGTGAAAAAATGCTGTCCTAGTGGTCTGATGAATATGCGATTTAAAATTCAGATTACAGTCAACAGTTACCCCTAAGTTTTTTACTACCTTCTTAACTTTTAATCCTAGTGCATCAAGTTTATTTCTGATAACCTCATTGAATCCATTATTGCCAATTACTAAGATTTCAGTTTTCTCTTTATTTAGTTTTAGAAAATTACTATTCATCCATTCAGAAATACCAGTAAGACATTGTGTTAGTGTATCGAAAGAGTCGGAGTCATCAGGTGCTATTGATAAGTACAGCTGTGTGTCATCAGCATAGCTGTGGTAACTCACGTTGTAAACTGAGATAATCTGACCTAACGGAAGCATGTAGATTGAGAAAAGCAGCGGACCCAGCATAAGAGCCTTGTGGAACACCATATCGGATATCATGTGTCTTTGAGATGTGATTACCACAACTCACAAAGAATTTTCTACCTGCCAGGTAGGATTCAAACCAATTTAAGACACTGCCAGAGAGGCCCACCCATTGACTAAGGCGATTTCTAAGAATATTTTGATCAATGGTGTCAAATGCAGCACTCAGATCTAAGAGGATGAGAACAGATAAATGGCCTCTGTCTGCATTTACCCGCAAGTCATTTACTACTTTAACGAGTGCAGTTTCTGTGCTGTGATTTGTTCTGAAACCTGACTGAAATTTATCAAGAATAGCATGTTTATTGAGGTGGTCATTTAATTGCAAAATGACTGCCTTCTCTAGAATTTTACTTAAGAAGGGCAGGTTGAGATGGGTCTAAATTTTTCAAAGGCAGAGGGGTCAAGATTATTTTTCTTGAGCAGGGGTTGGTGCCCCCATTCTCTTCAGAGAGCAGGTTCACACTGAGCACAGTGGAACATTATGTAGCTTGCAACATCATCCAGCATGATCAGTTTGGTGGGGGGTCAGTGCTAGTTTGGGGAGGCATATTCTGGAGGGTCACACAGACCTCCATGTGCTAGGCAATGGTACCCTGACTGGTGTTAGGTACCGGCATGAAATCCTCAGTGCCATTGTCAGACCTTAGGCTAGTGCAGCAGCCCTGGGTCCCCCTGGTGCATGGACCCATGTGGCTAGAGTGTGTAAACAGTCCTGGATGACCAAGACATTGATGTCATTGACTGGCCCACACGTTCCCCAAACCTGAATCCAATTTGAACTGCTGGAAAATTATGTATCAGTGATGTATCTGATGCTACCAGATAGTGCTACAAACTTTCCAGGAACTCACCTATTTTAGGTGACGTTTCTTGACATTTAGCTTTCTACCCCATGATGTGGACTTTTGACATCTGCCCTGAAAGAGTTAACAACCTTGGCAATTAGTGGAATTCTGAGTTTTTTTGGTTAAGTCTTGACAGTAAATTCATTTTGACTTATTTTGGGCAGCCAAATTCCTCCAACGCATTGAATATTTGCTTTTAAGATTCTTTATAACTCTACAGTCCATCTTGTGGAAGGTTCTACAAGAGTGTGGTGTTTTGTGGCTACTTTAAGTCAGTCGTTGTATTGAAAAATGTTTTGGTTTGCGTGATTGGAATTAAGTTGAAACCAATCAGTACCAGTTTTGTATTCGACCAAGGGAACATCTTATCTCCTGATTTGTGTAGCTGTCCTCTTGTCCTCCTCAGATGCGATCTCGAGTGTGCATTGAAAATATTTTCAGCCAAGTATGACGCTGTTGGCATGAGAATAAGAACCTCCAAATCTAAGTTCTATCTATGGTCCTCCTGAGGAAGAGAGTGAAGAAAATGATTGGGCTGGATAAATTCAAGCACCTCTGAATCTTGTTCACAACTGATTATGGAGGTAATTGTATAACTGACCAACGAATTTGAATAGTGGCAGTAGTTTTACAGGTGTTATGCTCAACCACCTTAATGAATTAGGAGCCAAGTTCACTGATGATGCTGTAATTTTACTTTCCCATCCTCATCATTGGCTAGACATTCTTGGTGGTTATTGTCAGTCCAGTGCAGCATGGACAGAGTTCTCCATTTTCAAGTGAAATCACTTGGCTTCAACATTGGTTTGTATGGTGTTGTGTATTTTTGCCAAAGAGTGCAACCTTTTCTTCTTCTGTCTACTGAGAATTGTCCTAGATGTGTTGTGAAACATCTAATTGGTCTTTAGCAAACTTGAGACATGCAGAAATATTTATTTTGGAGAGCAGTGGTAACTTTGCTAAGTATTTTTCTTATGGTGTAGACATGATCAGAGATGTTAGCACGTTTGAAAATTTTCTGTAAGTCATTTACTATTAACCAAAGGCAATTTCTCACTTCAATCAGAATGGCTAACTATGCTTTCTTTGTGATCTTAGTAGGACACCCGCTCCTAGGTCAAGTTACAAAAGTATTGAGTTTCTTCCATTTCTAGATAATGAGTCTTACTGCGGATTGATGAACACTTTGGCACTTTGTAGGTGCTTTTTAGCCTTTTGAAGCCTTATAAATCTCTACAATTCTTTACAGTTCCTCTGATATTTCTTTGCATTTTAGTGCATGGTCAACACGAGCAAATCTTTCTTGAGAAGAACAGTCTCTGTCAGCAACCAATGTGTGCATTTTTTAAACAGCAAGACAACTAAAAGCCACAGCTCCGGTCTGATCATATTGATTGGAATTTCTAGAGAAGTAGTTAGCCTAGAGGTTCACATATTTTTCAAGAAGCAAGTAAACAGAAATTGAACAAAATGGCCACTTAGCTTGTGTACAGCGGTGCTGACAAGAGTAGCTCCATGTGTTAATAACAAAATAAAATTTATTTAGTTTTTCAAAACTTGTAAAGACAAGGCACATCTCTCTATTAATATGATGTACTGTGTTAAAAGAGGTGCATTTTCACCAAAATACATAGTAGGACAATCAAAACCACAAAGTTCATTGCTAACAACAACAACAACAACAACATTTATTTATATAGCACATTTTCATAACCAGGAATTTACATTCACTAAATTTATGCTATTCATTTGGCTTTGACTACTGTTCATTGATATAACATATAAGTGAAAGCACATATCATATGTTTGAATGGTACATTAAAGAATGTAATGCTGCCTCACAGTTATAAATTTATTGAGCACATGTAACAAGAGCAAGTAATTTTGATTCTGGATTTCTACACAGGCATAATAATAAAGTCTGATCAGCCACACAATAAACCACAGCAAAACACTTTAGCTTTAAAGTTTGGACAAATGTAAAAAGAAAAAAAAAAGGAAGGACAGATTTGGGAAATGTTAAACACCATGAGTTTCTAATATTTGACATTTTAATTCATTTGACTCATCTGTTAAATATTACTCTTTGGTAATACTTTTTAATCAGCTTCAAATATATAACCAGATTCAGACCAGATTGTAAATCTTACAATTACAAATATTACAAACCTAAGCAACTGGTTCATTGACAAAACAGAATTTAAAACATGTTACAAAATCCGCTTTAAAGAGTTGGTTTAAATGGAAATATCTGGAGTTATCTTGAAATTCACTAATTCAACAGTACCTATATAATAATGTTTAAATTTTTATATTAAGGATTTTAAGTAGTAGTTTTGAGTTACTGGACAGAAAATGTCAGAATAAATTTAGAATGTGCACATGCTAAAATCAGTAAGAGAGTTCATAGCATATCATTCTTTATAAACCATATACTGGAGTCTTCTGGTGATTATAAACCCTATTTGTTGTCACACTATGAGGAACTTAATGTCTTCCACATAATACAATGCAAGACATGAATTTTAATTTGATATTTATGAATGCCAGTAATAGTTTACTTAAGTGATAGCTGGGTAACTATTTAGTGGATATACCAGTATTTTAAAGCTGTTGTTACTGTTAGTATTTATATGTTTTATTGTGTATTACAGAAAATGGCAAAATATTGTTCTCTTCAGTAAATAGAGGTACTTTAATAAAAAGCCTTTAAATACTAAGTTATAATCAGAAAGCTTTTCAGATGCTTACAACATGATGCACTGGAACATCCTACAATGAAGTATGTCTTGGAATATACTTTGACACTGAAGTCCTTTGAGAACATTTATGGTTAATATATATATGACAGAAAGAATTAATCTAACAGAGGGCATTAAGCATCTTGGTGTGCTACTTCTCTAATAAATGTGTCAAACAACATTGTAGTGCTGCTTGCCATAGTATCACTATATTTGACAGACAGTTTTTGTTTAATAAAGTCAAGTATGAGAAGCATGTGAGCAAAACCCAGCTGAAGATCATGGCATCTAGGTCAGAGAAAAAGCTAGAAAAGCTCCTTAGGAAACCCCAGAGACATAAATAAGTACCTGTAAGTAAAAATTAGTTCTGAATTTTTTTTTTTTTTGGGGGAGCAAGGTTAACTTTTTTTTTTTTTTTGATATGTAAAAATTGCACAGAAAGCAAGGATAAAAAAACAATAAAAAAAGACAGTTGAATGAGAAGGTTGAAGCTAAACAAATTCTACAGAATTCCTGATATGTGGGTAAATGACTATGCATTCTGTTAAGTTAGATATTATAATGTAATTTAAAATCCATTATTGATCAGAGACTCAAGATTTATAGAGGTTCCTTTTCAGGCAGGACTAGAGTCATCATCCTGATTTATATTTGTATATCAGATCAAATTTTGCTGCAGAGAAAGACAGGAAAGATAACGATAGGAAGGAGAAATACAGTATAAGGAACCACATATATCTGAACACCAACATGCAAACTTATTGCATATTTTTAAACATACATATTGTACATAAATATACAAATACATATACTAAAAATCTTTACACCTCTCTATATAGCTTTTTATTTGAATTTGCTCTATCAGTGATGAACCTATATTTCAGTTATCAGTTTTCATTAATTAGCCTAATTGCTGAGGGTACAATATGTGTGTTGTAATTTGGTCTGTTCATTAAAACATTAACTTTTGAACCAAAAGAAGGAAATACAGGGTGACAAAGAGGTTTGGTGATCAATTTTTGTGATTTACTTGAAAATAAGTTGTGGTAAAGCCAATGTTTTATAGCCCTCCCAGTTACTGACTATGTTGAGCTTGCTTATTCTCTCCACAGTGGTTGAGATTTTCTCTGGATACTGTTTTTTTTTTTGCATCTTGAAGGGAGTACTCTTTAGATTCTTTGGTGACTCTAAATTGGAATGGTTGTGTAAATCATATAGTAGGTGCCAGTGCATTTGAATTTCACTTTATGGGGTAGACTGCCTCTTGCTTTGCACTGGATAGTTTGGGTGTTTTTTATGGATCACACTGTACCTATAATGAAAAAAGGCTTATAAGATGGATGGATATTTAGTAAATAATTCATGAAGCAATTGCACTGCTTATACAATTAACATCACTTAGAGCTGTTTTGATATTGACATATATGTAAGTGCCTTAAGCAAACTGTTGATTCCTGTAACATTTCCCGCTTTTCATATGTCAAAAGCCTTTATAGTAGTGTATGTTTCTGATTAAACTCAGCTGTGTTGTTCATTTTACTGATTTATTTGTTGATGTTGTTAAACAATGACCATGTAACAGAAAAAGTGGGTTCAGAAAATGGACCAATAGATGGGTAATAGTTGTTCGCTGATATTTTCAGATGTACAACAGTGCCCTCATGTGCTTATTTATGGAACTGACCAGGAGAATTGTAAGGATGGATATATGGAAAGGATATTAAGATCATTATCATAGACTGATAGTAAAGATTATTACTTTAATTACTTAAAAAAAATTAGAAAAGCACAATTTGCATGATTTTATTCATAAATTCATATGAATTATTCACTATTCTCTTTATTGTTTGTGGAACAATGTGTTTCTTCAAACAGCTTCTTCTCTGTGAATTAGTAACTAAATAATTTATTAAGCAGTAACATTTACCTTACACAGACTTAGGTATTTGAAGTCCTCACATATTCCACTAATTATTTAAAATAGGACTTGTTAAGTTGAACTTTTTTAACCATTAATCAAGATGTCTTTGGTGAATTTGTCACAATATCTACTTTTGGATTTTGTTTTTACTGAATGTTTTAAGAGATTAAATATTTTAAGGCTAAGAAGATAAGTGACTGACAAAGAGGGCACTATGTAAAACTGCAAAGTAATCAGAACGCAACTGATTTATTTTTTTGATCCTGTCATAGTTTAAGAGGTTATGGAGCAGTTAATAATTTTTAGAGCCATGAAGATTATTATCCCAGGAAAGTAAATACATTAGAAAGTGAAGGTGGAAGGACAACATTTTGAACAGGTCCCTACTGAGGGCAGCTGGGGTTCCTGCCTAATGTTCTTGGTATTTGAAAGAACATCATCCTGGTAGATACCTGTCCCTTTAAACATTGACAGACCCAGGGTTTCTAGACTGCGTTTGTAACACCAGAAGCAATTTTTTGTGGTTGACACATAAGTGGTCTCATGCTTAATTTATTAGATGACCATTCTCTCACCAAACAGAAATAGAATTTGAGGCAAGGCCTCGACTCGTGGAAGGAAGGGAGGCCAATAGAGAAGAGAAAGAGTGTGGAATTTTAAGGGAGGTAATAAGAGTGTGAGAATTTGTATCTGTGAGAAAATGAATTAGGCATCACATGTGATACTCAAGAGTTTATTGCTTGTAAAAGAATGCCCAATGCAGCAATATGCATTTTTTTATTTTATTTGTATTTCCATGGTCTGTGTACTCTGACTTATGCTTTTAGTCTTTGTTTGGGGACAACTTCTCTGTTTATATTTCTACATGTATACATACACAATGTGTATTATGTATAAATTTGAAGTTTTCTAGAATTTTACTACATGTGGAATAATGTTTTGCACAGTGAATTTATAAATGTGCTTTATAAGAAAAATCTAAATAGGGTTTTCATAATGAAAGATATCCCCATTTAGTTTGCTTCATTAATGTATGTATACAATTAAAAGTTTAGAAATTGGTGGATTTGTATTGACATTAAACACAAAGCACTTCATCATACAGGGGATACGGAAGTGACATAGCCTGCCAAGTAATTTAAGAAATGACTAGAGAAGATATTCATTTCTTTTGTGAATTATTAGATTATTTCCCAGCATGGATGCTTTGAGGGTAGAATTTTCATGTTCTCACTTACTTTACATGGATTATTTTCTAGGTATTCTTGTTTTACTCCCTCCTCCCAGACATGTGTATAATTGATTAATTGATATTTCTGAATCGGTGTAGTGTGTATAAGAGCATGTTCTACAATGAACTAGCAACCTGCTTTGATTGATTTGCATGTAGTGCACTGTGCTGACAACATAGTCACTGGCCCCTTGAAATTCTGAACTCGTTATCACAGGTTAGAACATGAACATCTGGGTAGACAAAGATATTGACAAAATATACAGTAGACATTTAATTTTACATCTGAAGAGGAATGCCAGGAACAACTGGAAAACCCACACACCAATTAATTCTTGTAAACCACTAAATTTAACTTAGGGTCTTGGTAGCATCAGATGGCCAAGGCCACAGTGCAAGTCTGTTACAGGAGTTGGGATGCATACTGACCAATTTTAATAGCAAGTATCATAAGAAGTAGTCAGTGTATAACCACAAAGAATGACACATTTCTAAAATGATAGATGAGAGAATAGAATAGTATAAATTGATAAGTAATTGTTAGAGTTTTTAGAGTTGGCTGTTCAACCTACCATAGTATATAGCATACTTTAGTATAGTACAGTACAGAATAGTTATAAGTTTAGTGATATGACAGTAAATTCAAAAGTCAGATCCCATTTAAATGCTATACACAGCTGTTCTCAAGACGATTTTCTGGAAGTGATTTAAAAGTATTTTAATTACATGTCTCTGGAATGTTGCACATGTAAAACTGAATATCTGATATATGGGTTATGTGACATTAGATCTTTCTTTTTCTTTAGTGGATATTTTGACATTGTTTGCTGTTTGTTTATTGCTGGTCCCCTTTGAGAGTTTGCTATCTTTTTGTTTATTGCTGGTCCCCTTTGAAAGTTTGCTATCTTTACTCTCCATTAAACATCAGATTAGACAAGATTAAAACCGTCCATTACTAAAAACAATACAGGGGTAGTACTACAACAACAACATTTATTTATATAGCACATTTTCATACAAACAGTAGCTCAAAGTGCTTTACATATTAAAGAATAGAAGAATGAAAGACATAATTATAAAACAAAATAAATCAACATTAATTAACATCAAATAAGAGTAAGGTTCAATGGCCAGGGGACAGAAAAACAAAAACTCCAGGACGGCTGGAGAAAAAATAAAATCTGTAGGGATTCCAGACCATGATACCGCCCAGTCCCCTCTGGGCATTCTACCTAACATAAATGAAACAGTCCTCTTTGGATTTAGGATTCTCACGGAAGGGCTTGATGATGATGATGGTCATGTAGACTTCTTCCTTTTAATCCGTCCATCATTGTTGGAGCATCATGAAGCTTTGAGTAGGTGGAGGTGGCGCAGGCCACCACCACAAAGAAACCGGAAAAAGAAACAGAAAAGAGAGTAGGGGTCAGTACCGATTTAAGAGCCACCATGAATAGTTATTATGATGAATTGAACATACAGAGTATCAGGATTAAGTTAAATTACGATTTAAATGAAGTTATAAAAAGGCCATGTTAAAGTAATGTGTTTTCAGCAGTGTTTTAAAGTGCTCTACTGTATCAGCCTCGCGAATTCCTATTGGCAGGCTATTCCAGATTTTAGGTGCATAACAGCAGAAGGCCGCCTCACCACTTCTTTTAAGTTTTGTTCTTGGAATTATAAGGAGACACTCATTTGAGGATCTGAGGTTACGATTTGGAATATAAGGTGTCAGACATTCCGATATATAAGATGGGGCGAGATTATTTAAGGCTTTATAAACCATAAGCAGAGTTTTAAAGTCAATTCTGAATGACACAGGTAACCAGTGTAGTGACGCTAAGACTGGTGTGATGTGTTCTGATTTTCTTTTCCTAGTTAGGATTCTAGCAGCTGCATTCTGCACTAGTTGCAAACGATTTATATCTTTTTTGGGTAGTCCAGAGAGGAGTGCATTACAGTAATCTAGTCGACTGAAAACAAACGCGTGAACTAATTTCTCAGCATCTTTCAGTGATATAAGAGGTCTAACTTTACTTATGTACTAGTGTGTACTAGTAACACATAATAAAGTTATAATTTTTGGATGGAATATTCCTTTAAGAGGACTCCTTCCACTATTCAGTGCTCCTTCATTAAACCAGAACCTCCATTTCCCTTTGTATTATGTGTTTTTCCCACCATTTCTGCCCCTATTGTGTTTATTTTGACATGTTTTTGCCTTATAAACATACTGTATGAATCCAACCTGTATTCATCCCTCCATTTTCTTAATTAACTGAAATAAAGACTGGACTATAGCCAGTATGCACTATCTTAACGTATCCTAATGACACCACATCACGTGGACAGGTTGTTTTGTATGTCTTGTGGTCTTCATGTCATTTTATTACATCTTGCAGTATTTTACAGATATAGGTTTAATGATTTTCTTATGTCACAGCTTTGGACCTTGGATTCAGCTGTATTGATTACAATGCAACACAAAGATCTACTGTACAACACAAAGCCACATCTGACACTTTTTAATTCACTATCTAAGTAAGCAACTTTAAGTCAACAATTTTGCCTGACATGCAAAATCCTTGAAATTTAAAACCTTAAACTATAATGATTTAATTAGTTTGATTTTTTTTTTCTTTTAATTCATATTGGGTCCAATTCATGAAATGTTTCCATTGTTTTATATTTACACATTACTGGTGCGTTTATCATTGCAACCTGGCTATTATTATAATAACTTTTGTTAAGCAACATGTTTTTTTCTCCTGTCAGGTGTGAAAAGTAGTAATATTCTTGGTGTGCCATTGTGGAATAAGCACAATTGTTCTAATCTAATACTCTCTGCTTCAAGTAACTGCCTTTGAGGGTTGTTTATAGTAATAGCAAGCACAATTTGCACAGGATAATGCAGTTGTTTGAAATTAAAATACATTTTAGTATTTACCAGGGGAATGCATGGAACAAACACACCTTCTTTTCTGACTTCACCAGTTAATATTGTTGCTTATGTAATATTTGGCATGAAGTTTTTCACAAGCAGTGTTGTTCCATATTACACAATTTAGGTGAGTCAGGATTAACAGTAACATTATAAAGGATCCAGTTTTTAAAATTAACTTGTGCATGGTGTCTTTTAGCCACTTCTGGCAAAAAAAAATCCAGATTAATATAATATAGCCACTAAGATTGCAGCACACATCATATACACATAAAACTGAATCATAAACAAAATAAATCATCAAAGGGTTGGTTGTTTACTCCTTAATAAAGCATGCTTACCTTCTAACTTCAGCATATGCCTGACAGGTTTGTGTGTGTTATATGTGCTATTTACATGGCGAAGAGGCATTTGTCACTTTCTAGCGAAATGTTGCTCTCCTAGATAAACCTCTTCTTAAAACTGCCATTTTAATAAAATCAAACTTATGTTGAGCAATTTCTTTTGACTGATTATGTAAAAAGCATTACAAATGAACATCATATAGCCTCTACAGTTTCTATATTTCAATCATAAAAAAATGGATGCATGAAGACCCAGCCCATTGCTTTATCCATCTGTGTGACTATGTCGGAAAGTTACTTTGTAAAGTTTGATTCTGATGTATCAAAAGGGACTGTATAGAAGACAGACAGACCGACAGACATTGAGTCTTATGCAGTATGTTAATGAATATTAATGAATGCAGTCCAAACCAGTTTTATTTAGAGTTGTTTTGCCACCTGGTAAAATAAATATTGCTTCTTGCATTAGTGTTTTTTTTAATTGTGGTGAACATTCTTTCTCTGTCAGTTAGGGGATTGTATATTAGCTTCACATTTTACTTAAATATAAGAAATCTTTGAGTAAAGACCCTCTATTAGCTGTCAGGCATGAGGAACAGCTCTCAATCTCCCTACCTGAAATCCTTCAGTTTTATTTTGTGCTTTTAGCTAAGACTATAACTTCTTTGATGTTCCAAAATATAGTATTCTTCATTCATCTTCCAAATTAATTTAGACTTTCTTTCTGATTATCCTGAACCTTGCATTAATTACACTTTGGTCCTCTTTGCGTCAGCTAGCAGGAAGAATACCGCTTCCAAGATGCTTTCATTTACATTTTGTCGGTCAGTTCTGGTGCAGCTGATCCATGTTTACTCTGCTGACTTTTATGAACAGCAGTATTGTCACAACTCATACCTCTTTATGTCCTTTTCCCTGTGTCTGCATCTACTGCTGCTTGGCAACAATGATTATAGCATGCTTGCCTGGTCCCATTTTCTCAATAAGCGGCTACTGTACCTGTGTAAGCCTGGCACATCACCATACATTTGGAATTCTTATTACATAGGTTTCTTTATTGTAATTATAATTGCTTGATATTTCGCTTGTGGTGTCTCATTACTTTTTTTTTTTTTTTTGCTTTACCCATTTGCTCTTACACTTTGATTGTTTCAAAAATATTTGTGTTCCTTTTAAACATTCACTTTTATACCACATTAATTGACAAAACAACATTATTATTTTATGTCATTGACCATTTTTTAAATACACCTTCACTGTTGTGTCACTGGCTTAAACTTATACCAAGTACAAATTAAGGTATAAAGTAGTCATGCAGCTGTTACCTCTACTTCTTCATAGGTTCTAATCACATATGCGGTTGCTGTCAGCAAGGAAACTGCACACTGTCATTATATCTGTGTGAGTTCTTCTCTGAATCTTATGACTTTCTTCCCACATCACAGCATTGTTTGTCTTTGGTTAATGGGTAGCCCTAAATTCATCTTGTATCAATGTGTATACGTTTGCACTTAGTTAGACAGGATGCTCACCCAGTAACTTCTGCCTTATACCAGTTACTTCCAGGATAAACTCTTTCCCTCTGAAACCCTGGATTAAATTTAGCAGGTGTGATTATATTGTATTACTTTTAGTCATCAAATTTGATTAAACCAGGCAACCTCATAGCATACAATTGCTATCATTGCATACAGTGCATCCGGAAAGTATTCACAGTGCATCACTTTTTCCACATTTTGTTATGTTACAGCCTTATTCCAAAATGGATTAAATTCATTTTTTTCCTCAGAATTCTACACACAACACCCCATAATGACAATGTGAAAAAAGTTTACTTGAGGTTTTTGTAAATTTATTAAAAATAAAAAAAACTGAGAAAGCACATGTACATAAGTATTCACAGCCTTTGCCCTGAAGCTCAAAATTGAGCTCAGGTGCATCCTGTTTCCCCTGATCATCCTTGAGATGTTTCTGCAGCTTAACTGGAGTCCACCTTTGGTAAATTCAGTTGATTGGACATGATTTGGAAAGGCACACACCTGTCTATATAAGGTCCCACAGTTGACAGTTCATGTCAGAGCACAAATCAAGCATGAAGTCAAAGGAATTGTCTGTAGACCTCCGAGACAGGATTGTCTTGAGGCACAAATCTATAAGATTGGGCATCTTGAAGTTGGTAAACTTGCTGGTGGAGGATAAAGAATAGTTTGAAACCCTGAATTGAATTAAGCATGTTTTAGAATATTATCTTACAATTAGTCATAAAATGTGATTAATGCAGGCAACTTCATACAATAGCTCTCAAGTAAATGCTCTTTGCATAAAGCTGATACCATCTAGCACTCTTGTAAATGGTAAGCATACTGGTGAAGGAAAAAAAATCATGTCTTATTTTTTTTATTGAACATTTTAGTTCTTGCTGAATTAATTAAAAAATATTAAGGCTCAGATTTGTGGTAAACATTCAAATAAACATAAAGTAGCCACCATTTTCCCTCTTCAAGGCTTTGAGAACCTTCAGTTAAGAGTTAGTGTATATGTGCCGAAATTTATATAATCTTGGAAGTATGTTTATAATGTAAAAGTGACATAAATAGCTGTGCTGGAGAGGAATTATGCAAAATTATTTTAACCTGAATAAAGTCCTAGCCTTGTAAATTTTATTACAAAGCAATAAAGTCGCATTGTAGGCTATATCACACTGAAAAAGCAAAGTACCTGATCCATGAGATATTCTTCATTATTTAATCTTTCATATCAACTTTGGTGAACGTCTTTCATAGATTATGATAGAGGAAAGCATTAGATAAAGAATGATGTCATCTTTTGATGATTTTCATTGTTTTGGTGTTTAAGGTTGTACAATCTCAGTTGGAATCCATTGGTTAAAAATCAGGTGTGATTAATGTCAGTCCAGCTCTTATAAATCTGACTAAAGACAATATGTGACTTCTTGTCATGGCATATGTCATATTTGCCAACTGCAGTCGCCGATTGTGTCTCTAGGCCATGTCAGTTTAAATGACTGAAACTTGCTGGGTATGTCTAATTTACGGACTGTGTGCCTAACATTTAGCACAGTTGTGCTAACCCTTTTTTGTGAGAGCCAGTAGTGTGCTGCCTAACAGAGCCTGTGCCATACGAATAGTTAACAGGTACAACAGATGCAAGTGTAATCTCAAACCTTTTTTCTGTCTGTTGTGGTACATAAAACTAAAACGCAAGACATCAGACAAACAAGCCTGTCTTCTGTTTGTAAAGTCCAGAACATCTGCATTCCTTATTCCTCGTCACTGCATTATTTGCATTGTACTTCCAGCTAAGCATTTGTTGGTTGCCTACTCTTGTGTCTAACGACAAAATCAGATGTTTATGTCAAAGTGATTAGTAGACAAGTTGGACTGGGTCTCCTTGCATGTCAGGTAACGCCTTTGACTCTTTAAGGTTATGTAAGTGAAGACTACCACAAAAAATCACTGCAAAAGTCATTAATGTGACATGGCCCTAACTTTGGCTGTTAATATTAGAGTTCTAAACACATTTATGCCATGATTAAAAAGAATTACACAAACTGGGATGGGTAGTAAACCTTCACAGTAGGGGCAGTCCTTTAAAATTTTATTCAAGAGTAAAGTGTAAAAAATATGACACACTTGCATCCAGGAATGTGCATTGGTCTCAGCTACCTGGTCAAGATCCATTGTTATTGATTCCATAAATAAATACTAATACAAAATACTAAATGGCCTGTTTATTGCTGTCACCTAAATTGCCAATAATCCCCAAGAATTCCGGAACTTATTTATTTGGACAGATAAGATAAATTTGGAACATTTTGTCCAACGGCACCAGTGTTATCTGGTGGAAATGTGCCACTTTGTTCTACTTCCAATCTGTGGTCAACCATTTTGAATGGTGGTTACTTTCCCTGTTGTTTACTATTCATGTTCTGTTAAGCATGAAAAGGGGATAGAAATATTGTGCATATTTCAGTTGTAATCCTCGTGCTAATTTCAGCATGTTACCCTTTCTGGTGATGTTTTTGAAGTATCCAGGTATGTCAGTACATTAAAGTATGTTAATCCAGTTTGACAACTCTAGAGAGCATAGCAGGCACTCAACCCGACACAGACAGACAGACACAAGAGGTACACTTGCAAAACTCACACTTTTTATATCTTGTTTTCCAATTTAGCACGCAGCACCTTACACAGTGCTCCAATCGCCAGAATAACTCAGTCCTTTCTTCTTCTCTATTTTCTTTCTCTTTTTCTCTTCTTCTGCCACCTCCTTGCTTTGCAAGCGCTCTCCTCCACCTACGAACTCTAGCTCCCAGAATGGAGTGAACGTAACGATCTTCTTGCAGCACTTCCTGGTGTGGCAGAAGTGCTACTGTCAGTGGCTCCGTTATTGTCCAAGCACCCTCTTGTGTTCAGGGGGACATATTGCCTCTCTCCCGGTCTTCTCATCCTCCAGGCGTCCTGGCTGGGCAACAGCCCCAGTCGTCCGCCACACCAGTTATACATTAACTGCAATGTGGTACAGTATATGTTGTAAAAAATTTTTCATTCTATTTGCCGCATCACTATTTTTATTGACTTGTCTGTTGCCATGTAAAGTGTGATCATATAATCACTTTGTTTATTTTACAGAGATGTGAAAGCTGGTAATATTCTTCTCGGAGAAGATGGCTCAGTGCAAATTGCAGGTATTTTTTGTGTAAACACATATAAAAAAAATATTTTCATGCATGAATTTCTTAATTTAATTAAATTGAATTTTTTTTGTGAATGCTAAGTTGTTTCTTGTTTAGTTGTTTTAATTAGATGTTTTAAAGTGGTCCATTAGAATCTAGTTTTAATTTCTAATTAGATTTCTAATTTTCAGATCTATCCATCCAACCATCCATTATCCATTATAGCTGTATCTTAACTACAGGGTCAGGAGCCAATCCCAGCCAACACAGGGCGCAAGGCAGGAAACAAACCCCGGGCAGGGTGCCAGCCCACCGCAGGACACACACACCCACACACTAGGGACAATTTAGGATTGCCAATGCACCTAACCTGCATGTCTTTGGACTGTGGGAGGAAACCGGAGCAACCAGAGGAAACCCACGCAGACACGGGGAGAACACGTAATCTCCACGCAGGGAGGACCTGGGAAGCGAACCTGAGTCTCCTAACTGTGAGGCAGCAGCACTACCCACTGCGCCACCGTGCTGCCCATTTTCAGATCTAATTAAATTTATACTATTATGCATTAAACACCTATGAAATTACCCACAATACTTCACATATTACAGAGTTTAACAGTGTTCTGTATTAAGAAAATTTTTGATATACAGTATATACTTGTAAATTGAACCTAACTGGAGTTTTGGACAGTCTGACATCCCTAATTTTTTTTTTCTTGAGGATTTTATATTAAAAATCAATACTTGTGAAATTTATGAAAGAAAAAGCAGTAGTGCTCATCAGAATAACATCTAGGGTCATACTATTAGTGTTATATACATGTGTTGTTGCTTTAATTTTTGGAGATCACTTAAAACTGAAATTATGTTATCTTGTGCTACATTTTATGTTAGTTCCAGTTCTTGTTAAGAGCCGTCTTTTAAAACTTAGGACTGAAAGTACTAGCCGCTGTACCAACACAGAGTTAATTTCTCATATTTTTTTCCTCTGCTAGTCATATATCTGAAAAACATTTTAAATTACTTCTTGCCTGCTTATTGCAGTTAGCATCTGGTGTATGGGTTTGTCCAGAGATGGTGGATGAAAGAATTTCAAAAGACTTGAAAGCTTCTTTCTACAGGACACATGCTAAAAGGTTGTGTTAACTTCTCATTCACTCAGTATTAAATGTTTTACTGAAGCCATGGCAATTTAACTTGTTGCTCGAGGGGTTCAAGCTCACTAGTGAGTCTGGATGGTGGGAAGTCGTGCTGTGGTGATGACTTTCACAAAGTTGTTCCATATGGCTGGCACCTGCTTCTTTCACAAGTATTCAAAATATATTAAAATAGGTCTTTACTCTCGTGATCACATTGGCATGAGTGAGAAATTGCAATACCTAATGTCCCCAGAACAATGATAAAGTAAATAACAATAACGAGCTTGTTTTGTTTGTATCAGATTGTTCATACTGTAAGATTGACATTGTAGACTTTTTTAACACTAGAATTCCTGAAGCCTAAGAAAAAACTCATAATTCAGGCCCACCTTAAATTCCTTCGCACCTCTCAGTCAGCGTCTTTTGTATTATAAATGTGTCAATCAGCACAAGCTGCCTGCTATCCCACCGCCGCAGCTCAATTCACAAAGATGGTTCTCAGTGCTCAGTGTTTATCTTGGAGTGAATTGCCTGGAGCTGTAGAGGGTAAATAATATATTGTCATTTGGAATACATACATTTCATTTGTGTTCTGTGTCTACAACAATCTATATATTCACATAGTTAAAGCAGAAACATTTTTCATGCTTTAGTAATAATTGACAAAATGTAGACTTGAAGTGTATAATGTGTGAAGCCTGAAGTCCAAATATCAAATAAACACTTTCACAAAAGGTACAAGTATAACAAAACAAGTGTGCTTTTATTCAAGAATATAACCAAAGAAAAAGAAAACTGGTTAGGGTAGGCTATTGATACGACAGCTTGCATGGTGCAGTGGTAAGAACTGCTGACTCCTTATCAAGAGGTCACTGGTTCGATAACAGCTGCCTCCCAAATTTACCATTTTGAGTAGCGAGCTGCTCTTATTGTTAATATCGTATAATAAAAACATAAATTTGATTGGCGTCTATAACAGCCAGTTTAAATTTATAGTACATACTTGTAAAAGTTAGCGTTAATGGTCATTAAGTGCTGTAATTCCTAAGCAATTCATCTAGTTAGGATGTAAATACCAATAAGTTAAAGCTGTCACCTGGACTTTAGCCCACATTCATTATATAGCTTCAACTCTAATATCAAGCTAAAAAAACAGTATCTTTATCAATGTCTAGACCTAGTTATAGATGTCTAGGTCAATGTCTAGGTCTAGTTATCTAGTTAACTGTATATGGTACATGGCACTGCAGTCTTTCTACCACTGAGCCAGAACAAAATGTTAAAAGTGCATGCTGTTTCAGAAATAGTTTAGTGGGGATTGCTATATGCCACTGCATCCTGGAGTGTTATACACATTGTCCCATGGTAATGAGAATATTAATCTTAGCAAAATGACTTGCTGGAGCCCTGTTTTCCCCCCAACAAGAGATTTACTGTCATAGAACAAGGTTCATAACTATGTGTCATTGTACATAAATTTGAAACCCTGACTGCTAAACTACCAGGCACAACATCAAAGAGTTTTCAGATGGGGTAATGTACATTATTTTGTCTAGTAAAAACGCTTCCTCCCACATCAGGTACAAAAAAAAGTACAACTACAGTACTTGTTATGCTAAATCAAAATACTATAAAAAAAATCTAAGCATCATCCTCACAGGTGCATATTTAAGCTAATTTAGATAGGCCTTTACGAATACAATCAGTTAATATGTAAAAAGTTGGAAACAGGGTTCTCTGGTCCAAATTGATACCAAAATGGCACAGGACAGGGTAAGGACCAAGAGAGTGTTACCAAGGTAATGAGAAGTATATTCACTGACAATGTAAGTTAACTACCAGAGAGTGTGTAGTGGAAGATATATTTAATAATAATAATCATAATTTATTTTGGTGGGAACCAAGTTGAGAGGAAGAGACTGGCAACTGGCAGGGTTTGGGACAGATTTCCAGCAGACAGAAAAGGGTCAATGATCCAGTATTGGCTATCAATTCTGGATTCTATACACACTGAGTTAGCCAGGAAGGGTGTCTCTTGGTGGTTAATGGTACAAAGTCAATAAATAACCAGCAACTGTCTGAAAGACCATGCTGTCTAAAAGATATTGGATTAGATAAACTTTATTAATTCCATGGGGAAATTCAGATGCATATAATAGCAGAAACATAAAAAACAAGGATACAGACTCACAGTACAGATAATATAGTCAGTCAATCAATCAGTCGATAAGTAAATAAATAAATAAGAAATAAACATTGGGTGAAAGCATTGAATTGCCTGATAGCAGGGGGCAGAAAAAATTTCCCCAAAAGTACTTTTTAGCTTACAATGGTGGAATGAGCCTGTGGCTAAAAGTGCTCTAAGAGAGCACCTCATGGAGGGTATTTTCATGATGGCATCCAATTATGAAAATTTCTGTAGAATACAAACAGTGGTATTGTGCAGGAAGTCTCTTGTGTAGAAGGTGAATAGGATGTGAGACAGGACAGTTCCCTAAGGTGTTCCAGTATTACACACCATCATTTCTGACAAACAGTCCAGCAGCCTCACAAACTGCTGTCGGTTGGTCAGGTAGTAGATTATGACTTAGGTGATTATAGGGGTGTCAGTATTTATAGTCTTGAGCTTTTTTCCCAATTGATGAGGCAGAATGGTGTTAAAAGCACTGCAAAAGTCAAATAAAGATATCCTTACTGTGGTTCCGGCTTTGTTCGAGTGGAAGCAGGCTCTGTGGATCATGTATATGGGAACATCCTCCAAACCTATCTGATAGGCAAACTGCAGAGTATCCAGATGTTCTGAAACCAGGGGTTGTAGCAGTTTTAGGACCAGCCTCTCATAGGACTAAATGATGTATGAAGTAAGAGCAACTGGCCTGAAGTCCTTGGGATCACGGTAATGCCCTTTGTTTGACACTGGAACCGCACAGGATGTCTTCCACAGCTGGGGAACCTTCTGCACTGCACTAGCATGTTTTTATGCTCTTTTGCTTTTGAAAGCCCTAATTTAACTGAGAGTTGAGAAATAACATTTCAGTGTTAAAGAAAAGACTTTCAGCAATATGACTACTTTCCAGGTAAAGCAAGTCTGTGATTAATCATGACAGCAGTAGACGCATATTTTACTACACAGTAGATGACTTGTATATTATTTCACACCTCCCTAACCAAGAATCTAAAATAACATAGTTACTTATCTAGTATTTCTTTCTCACCATCTTGGGCCTTGTCTCTTACTATAGCCAGAGGTTTGGTGCAACCATTAAAGTTAGTTTTTACTTGGTATTTCTATAGCAGAAGTAGGACAGCTAATGACTGTTTGGCATTTGGTCTGAAAAAACCCTAGGTCTATGGAGCTTGTTACATATATATATATATATATATATATATATATATATATATATATATATATATATATATATATATATATATATATATATATAATATTTTTTTTTTACAAGCATCGGTTTAATTGCTGTTTCACTGTTTTGCCCATTTTGGCTGTTTACCTTCCCAGCAACTTTTTTTACTCTATTTTTGTATTGTCTTGGCCACTCTTTTGGGTAAGACCCATTTTGCTCATATTATTCACCACCTCCTCCAACCAGGTCATCTTATGGTTTTCTAGAGTCATAGAGTTTATTTACCAGTGTTGTTCTATGGTCTTCCCTTGTCCAAATGGTTTTTCTCGCTGCACTGTTATTTCCTTCCACACCATCTGAAACAGCATAGATTGATTTGTCATTGTAAGTTGGCCTAGTGTCAGTCAGTATGCTATACTGTGATAAACAATTTACAGTCCCTGCAACTGTAGCTTTACTGAAATAAGAGGGTTTGGAATGTGAAGGATGGTAGCACTGTGGAGCAGTGATTAAATTTTTAATCCTGCACAGTTTATATCCATGTGAAGTTTACAGTTCTTTCCATATCAGTGTGTTTCTCTCCTGCACTCCAAAGATAAGCAGGCATGGTTGATTGGCCACTCTAAATTGGCTGTGTGTAAACAGTTATGGATGTGTGAGTGTGTGTGCCCTGTGATAGAGTGGCACACCATTCAAGGCTGGACCCTAACTTGTGCCTCACACTGACAGGGAGCCTTTGAATCTTCCCCAGTCTTAAGCTGCTTCAGTAAATGAATGAATGATGAATAAATGATGGTATTGTTCTTAAACCCATCTGCTTCTTATCAGTGCGATCAGTTACCAGAACTAGATAATAATAATGGTTTTATACTTGTCTTTTTGTATGCATTCCTTCTCTTTATTAGAACATCAGAATTCTGTGATTTAGTGCACCCCTTTCCTTTTTTTGTACTGGGCTCCAAGAATGGATTGACAGACACATAATTATTAAGACATTAAAATCCAGAGAGGAAGGAGGCAGACAGAAAAGGTTCTTGTATACAAAATTTGTTATTGCTGACTGATGGCTTAATGAGTTCAATATCTGATATGATGCACATCAAATTGTGTTGATGTGAGCCTTCAACACATGTCATTCAATTAGAATTTTTACAATAATATGTCCCAAACCATCCATCTTTGTTTATATAGTTGATTAAAGCTGGCATATTATACATTACATAAAATCTTGCATATCCTATAAGCAGATAATCATAGAATGATGATGCTTGAAATAGCAGATACTCTATAGGATAATCATGGATCAATTGAATCCATTCTTCATGAGCAGTTGAACATAAGCAAGGTTCCTGCACTTTGGGTACCCATAATATATGCTCCTGACCACATCCAATGTTTCAATTGAATTTGAACTTGGACAAGTTTAAGAAACATTTCATACATGATAATGAAACTTGGATACATCACTATAACCTAAAGTCCAAACATTAGTCAAAACAATGGAAACATGGTGATTCTCCAACACCAAAGAAATTCAGGGTCCAAGACAGTGGCAGCACGATAATGTGCACATTGTGTTATATGATATCGATGGAGTAGTCCATATTGTTTACATGCCTCAAAATGTCTATATATAGTAATTATTCACTATTATACTGGTTTACTTTTATGTTTGCAGCATAATGCATACTTGTGTATAACTGAGTATAGTGCAACATATATTCATATTTGTGCATAGACTGAGCATAACTAATGTTTAAACAATGCTAGGTACCTTACATTTTCATAATTAAGGACAGGAAGCATCAGTGATAGTTTTTCTTATTGACACTCTTACATTACGTAAACAAGTTGATGATTATTTGTTAGACTAGCTAGCTACTTCCCAGGTTGAAAGTTAATGCAGAGAAGTCATTCTGCATTTTGTAATGTTGTGTGTGTGTGTGTTATGAGCCAAGACACCAACAGTAATAACAGCCTATTTATAGCTGACTGCTAAATTAATTTTTTAAACCACATAGAGTATGAGCAGTTCTATTGAGCTTGTTACCTTGGATTTGGAAATGCCTGTCACTAATTAAATTGACCGTTACTTCACAGGAAAGCATATGAATTGAATTCCTTGTTTCACTGCCTAAAAACAAAGACAGTCTGTTTAGTTTGATGAACTTTCAAGCTTTTATTAAGAATCTGTCTCAAAACACTTATTTATTCACAAGATAGACTTGTGGTGGAATGTAGCAGTTAGAGGGATTTTATATTTATTGTATTACACAAAGTCTGTCTACTTGTAGCAGTGTTCAGAATTCTATTGCAGAAAAATATATATTTTTTTCATCATTCTTTAAAGAAATCTCTTATCAAAATATGTGCAATATTACTCTTTCATGGGACAGCACAGTGGTAGTGCAGTGGTCTCACAACAAGTAGACCGAGGTTCATGTCCCAGTTGCCCAATCCATAGAGTTTGCATTTTCTGCACCATGTCCGTGTGAGTTTTCTCAGGGTACTCTGGTTTCTTCCAGTCCAAAGATGTACAGGTTTGGTTAGTTGGTGTTGTTAAATTGTGTGCATGTGTCTTAATGGTGTGATGGGCTGCCACCCCTTCCAGCGATTGTTCCTGCCTTGTGCTTGCTGGGATAGGCTCCAGATTGCCCATTATCCTGCTCTGGATAATCGGTCATAGAAAAATGAATAAATTACTCTTTCATCTTGGCAAGGGTGTAAGCAGACCAAAAGCGTCTGGGAAATGCTTACATTAATCACATTTCAGTGTAAATAAACAAAACAAAAAAATTAAATATGGATCTTTATTGAGTTCTAATTTTAACCCATTAAAGATTTAAATTCAGAAATAACAATACATGATTAATATGTATTGTAATCAGAGTGATGTGCAGGTCGTTATCTGGTTAGCTTGGGGATTTAAAAAATCTATCAGATTTCATAAGAGTCCTCACATGTTGTTGTAGTGTGAGTTGGTCACTTTTTATACCTCACAGACTCATTTGAAGGCCACTAAGAATGGTGAAGGGGGCTTGCACTTTTGCCATCTTTGTGGCCTTATCAGTATTATTTGTCAAAAAAAATATATCAGTCAGGCACTATTTGTGAACAAACCAGATTTGAAAAGAGTGTTACAAAAACAGCTTTACGGTTTTTTGTAGAAAGGAAATACATGAAAACAGTCAAAATGAACTTAGTATTTAATAATTTGTGTACCGCTGATATATATTTTTTTAATTTTGACTTTGTTGGTATTCATTTAAAGTTGTTTTTTTGTTCAGTTGCTGAAAGAGAAAAGCTAATGAATATATCAGGTACTTCACAGCGATTAATATCACTCTATGTAAAGCCTATTCTGAAATTTTCTAAACCTATAACTCTACACCCTCGAAAATTCCAAATGAAGTTCAGGCCTAGGCTCACATCAATAGGGAGCACAATTAATAGGATGAGGCTAAGTGGACTTTAAATTCTAATACTAGCATTATTAAAATTGTATCAAGCAAATTGAAAAATGAGAAATTGTAAAAAATATGTAATAGATGTGACTAATTGTAAGCCTTTCAAAAGTGCTTACGTGCTTCATCACTGTTCAATGCCCATCCTTGCCACATTCTTCTCTCCTCTTTTCTTGGGTCACCCTTTGTTCTGTGCACATTTTAATTGTACTATAGTGCAGAATACCCGAAAACTGAAAACAGGCATTGTTCTAATTTGAATTTGACTTTTCGCAGTAATTTCTCAGGCTCTTTTATTCCTTAGTGATAACATTTCTAGTATTTGAAATACACTTGTCAATTTCTGCATATTTATGTGTTAGGGTTTAAATATACTATATGGATTTATAATTCTCATATGGTGGTTTTCTAGAACAGGAAACATGGTATATATATTTTTTTTTATAAAAACTGATTTTTTTGAGGAATCATAACATTTTTTTAAAACTTTTTTATCTTTCAGACTTTGGTGTTAGTGCCTTCTTAGCCACAGGTGGAGATATTACAAGAAATAAAGTCAGAAAAACCTTTGTAGGAACCCCTTGTTGGATGGCTCCAGAGGTCATGGAACAGGTACTTATCAAAATAAACTGTTCTTTGCCTTAAACGATTCTGCATAATACCTGTAGTATCGACAGCATCTGGCAAAAGGTATTCCAATCTGTTAAAAGGTTTATGCATTTAAAGTATTATAAATAATACTTTTTTGGTCCATTTGGTGTTTTATATTGCAGACTTCCATGACAAGGGAGACACATTTTAAAGAGAAAGTGTTATTTGTTTTCAGATTACTTTAAGACTGAAAAATGATTTATTCAGGTCCCTGTATTCTTGTCACTATTTTTTCTTTTTTTTTTTCCACAAAAAGTTACTCTGCAAGAGGATACAAATGCCTTACCACTGGCCTCTGCATGTGTACTGCCAAAGTCACTGTCATGTTTAAGGCATAAAAGCCCCAATTGCTTTAGTATTTTTTTTCTTCATAGCTAGTGTGAAGGAAAATAACCAAAAAGAAGACAAAAACTCATTATATGTAAGTCATTGGTTAAGTGTACCAATTTCTGTGTATTGTTTTATATTTATAATATAATATAACTTATTCACTTAAACACTTCTATCCAAGAAGTCTCAACATAAATGAGTAAACATCAGTCAAGGGGACTGTTTGGGAGCAAGGGTTTACAGCACAAGATTATAAAATTAATCCTCACAATTGAAGAACTCTAAACCAAACAGAACACTGAACTAGTTAATATTTCCTTAGTTACAAGAACCTGTAAAAAACATAATAAATTAGATATTCACAGAAAAGGAGAGTCTTCAAACACTTCTTAAACACATTAAGAGAGTCAGCAGTTTGGAAGGAGGTGGGCAGCTTATTCCATCAGCTGAGAGCTACATACACAAAAAAGAGAGTCTGGATTGAAATTTGATTCCATGCAGAGGTGGTGTCACCAGACACTGTTTGCTAGCAAACCTGAGTGGCCGAGAAAAAGTATAAGACCTCATAGATATCTCCTTATGCATAGGTGCTGACTCATTGACTATTCTGTAGATAAGGATTTGAACTTAATATGTGCTACTACAGGCAGCCATTGTAGCAAACGTAAAAGAGCAATGACCTGTGCCTGTCTGTGCTCGTTGAGCACAAGATGTACCACTGGCTTTTGAAACTACGACACATGCTTGTTAGCACATGCTTCTATCAATAGAGAGTTACAGTAGTCCAGGTGTGACCAGAGCAAAGCCTGGAGCAGGGGTTATGCTGCATACTGTGTCAGATATGTTATGATCTTGTGGATGTTATAAAGAATAAATCTGCAAGACTGAAAGACAGTTGTAATGTGCTTCATGAAAAATAGCTAGGCGTCAGTCACCCCAGGGTTACTTACTGACTTGGCAGGAATTGAGAATAATCAGCTGAATTGAAACATTTGTGCCAAGCAGTAAAAAAATACAGTGGATTCAGAAAGTATTCAGACTTTATTGTGTTGTAGATTTACTTTTGCATGGATAAATGTGCCATTTTGCCCATCAGTCTACACTCATTAATTCATAATGACAAAAGGAATTCAAGTTTCATATTGATATGTAGGTTTCAAAAAAGATTTTAGCAATTTTTCAGAAATCAAAACCTGAAATTTCTCATTCATATACTGTAAGTTGTACCCATTTAAAATTAAATCTATAATATAATAATTTGTGCAGAAAGTGAAAGAGTACTTTTTGAATCCACTGTGTCCCCATTGCTAAAAACTATTTGAAATCTTTCAGTACAGTAATACTACATCAAGGAAATAGAGTACCCTTTTGTTGAATATTTTAGTATTTTCTTTTGGGTTTTAACTGTAGAAGATGATGTGACTAATAATGTGTAAAAATTCAATATATAAAGTATCTTTTTAGATTTATAGTTCTAGTTTATTAATCCATGAGAAAGAAAAAAGTAAATGAGGCTTACATGAAATTATAAGGCTTGAGTTTACAGAAGGATAAAAGTTAGGAGGAGTCTTGCTTCTGTTAAACAGGTAAGAACAAGTTAAGTATTTAAGATAAGACCATGTCATTTTACACAAGTTTTCCTAAGATTTACAGTCATATACTTCATGTACTTAATCTTTGAGAGTCGGTGGTATGCTTCTGTGAAGCCAGTTGTGTATTATGATATGCCCAGTGACTCACTCTAACCAGTCCATGACTCGCTCCAACAATCATCAAGCAGATTTTGTTTTTAGTCGCGGGGCAGGCTCTGTGTGCATGAGAGCTGACATCCAGTGAATGCTCATCCAGATCTACAATGCATATAATGTGGGTGTTTTGGAGTTTGCAAACAGAAGAGAAGCGCATCTGTCTGATGTCTCTTGTTTTACATACGACAACATAATAGAAAATGTAAAAAAAGAAAAGTCAGAGATTACATCTGAACTCACTGTACCTGTTAACCCTTCATACAGCATGAGCTGTGCCAGGAAGTACGCTATTGGCTGATACAAAAAAGGGTGAACATGACTGTGTAAATGTAACATGGCTATCATTTTTAGGCATGTAAACTGACATGGTTCAGAGATGCAATTAGCAACTGCATTCAACAAATTTGACATACCCCATACTGGAAGTCGTGTAATGTGGCATAGGCTATTGGCTGATAAAACTCTAATGTAGAGTTGACATAAGTGAAGAATTATTTTGCAGTCTTGTATACAATTTGTGACTTTGAAACAGATGCAGCTATTTACATTAGAATTTTAAGAAAAAAAAATATCCAGTGTGTAAATGAAAAGTCAAATTTGAAGTGTCCATGGCAACTTTAGAATGAACAAACTCTGTTTTCCTTATGTTCTTTGTTAATTTTAGGTTAGAGGATATGACTTCAAAGCTGATATTTGGAGTTTTGGGATAACAGCTATTGAACTGGCAACAGGTGCAGCCCCATACCACAAATATCCTCCTATGAAGGTAAATTACGTTTTCTTTGAAAATTCATTGTGGCCCTTTTTATTTAGTCTTTAATATCTGCAATATGTAACATCACTCCAGTGCCTTTTAGTATTATGTCACAACAACTTAATTTTTAATCACTGAATTGCTGTGTGGTAATATATTTGGAATCTTTTTCCCTCTCCTGCCACTTAGGTTTTTTAAAGTATTATTTTTGAGTTTTAATTGTATTGTTTTGCAAATGTTTTACATGTTATATATATTGTATAGATAGTATATATTTCTTGTTATGTATACTTTTTGTTTGTTTATTTCTGTATTGTATTTTTGTCCTTTTCTGAGACAACGTGCAAGTAAGAATTTCATTGGGCTACATACACGCGACGGTAAACTTGACCTAATTTTTTTTCTAATGGGCAAGTAGGGTGTAAGGTATCAGTTTAGGTTTAAAGATTATGTTTTGGTACATAACCAGATTTAATTTCTAGTGTGAGCATATATATATATTTTTTTACTTGGGTTGATTGCTATGAGTGAGTATTTATGGCAGTACCTAGTAATATAAGGTGGTTCTTGCAAAAGGCTGTATGCTGCAGACATAGGTTCTGAATATCATGCATATGTGTACTTCTACCCTGTGGCAACTGCACAGAGATCAGTTTCAAAATGCATGTAGCAGTAAGACCCATGTGGTCCAGAGTCAAAATGCTGATAATGTAAATGTGTATTCTAAGTGTATATTTTAATTCATTTAAAACGTTTAGCAGAAATCCATGGACGTAGAAATTATGTGCATATATAACAGTATTCCATCCATTTTAAGTACCTACTTTGACTAATTCAGGAGCATGAATCAATTTGACTGTAATGAAAAAGGTAAGAGTCCCACTAAATGCTCACAGAATACAGAGGTCTCTGATTTTAATGCACTAGTAAGAACAGGCACAGAGCAAGAACCAACTGTGTACAGACTCTCATCCGGTTACAGAGCACATGGACGCATACATTCACCAATATTCACACTTGGTTAGTTTAGAGTAGTCAATCAAAAACTTTTAGTTCGTTTTGCAGTGTTTTGCCTAATCTCGTCAGAGGAAGGGAATTCAGCAAGAGGATCAACTCCACTTAAAGGTCATGTATTCCATTTATCCATTTTCTGATGTGCAGAGAAACAGTTTTCATCGTAATTCACCACAGGACTGGGCTTTTCTCCCTATTAGCAGACTACCCATACTTGACATTAAAATACTTCTAAAGTACATTTATAAATATAGTTGTAGATTCTCATTGAAAGTGCATTAAACACATTCTCTGCACTTTGAAGAGCTATATTATATATGAAACCATGTGTATGAAAATTTAGGATAAATCACATCCCTTATTTATTCACTAAGGTATGCAACTTTTTTTTTCAGTACAGGAAAATCCTATAGGAAAAGGCACAGGTGGCAACTCTAGTGGTGTGTATGGATTAAGATCATTATCAAAAAAACAACATAGAAAATGAGCAAGCTTCTGTGACCCACTACTATTATTATTAGACTTGAATTAATTAATGACATGGGAAGCACAGTCAAATTAACCAGATTTGGGGTTGCCATCAAATATTTTAATTTCAGAAATTTTTAACATATTATTTGCATGTATTAATGGAGATTAATCAGCAGCTAAAATATATAGCATTTGTTATTATGACTGCTGTTTGCATTTGTGCATAGAAATTATTGGTGTAAGTTTGAAAGGTCCTATACTGTTGGTCAGAAGGGAGGAGTGAGAAAAGCAGCTGTGTGTAATGATTGATGCCTTTAGTAATGTTGTTTACCTCTCTAACTCAGCGGTTTTATACATATCTTAAACAGAAGGCTGCTTGGTACCATTAATGGTCTGTGCCATCATGTGATCCTCAGTGCTGTATGATCTTCAGCCAAGCAAGGGCAATTTACCAGGATGCTACACAACCCGTAAGGATAGACTCCACTGTCCACTCATAAAAGTTTTATATTTGAACAACTATTAAAACAATTTTCATAATACTAGTTAGAGCTGGGATTAGATTAAAAATTAAGTATTCAATTGCATAATTGTATGTAATTTATTGTGATTAAATGAGATTAATTGCATCTAACCTTAAAACATCTAAGTAGAAATTAATACGTAAATCATGAAGTAAATATGATGAATCAGTGAATCACAAGTTTAATGTAGAATCAACACAAAGGAATTAAAAAAAAAAATAAATAAATAACTAAACTAAAAATCAACTTGAACAATAATCTTAAACCTAAACCTTTAACAAAATACAACTTGAGCTAGCACAACCTGAATTTAAATGCCTTCCTAAAAGGAAAGTTGAAAAAAAGCTTGTCTATCCCCTCTATACTGTCTTCCACTTCTGTATTATAGCCCAGAAGCATGCCACTCTTTCCGCTGTTGCTCCCCTCTACTCACTCGTTCATTCCATGCTGTTCATGCCCATTGTACTGCTCCTTCTCATCTGCAACCATGCCACCCCGTGTGGCTCCTGCGGCCCATCACCAACTCCAAGGAACAGCGCTTATGTTCCAGCATCTTCCACACTCAAACCCATCTCTCACGTTCCTTCCACTCTTTTACTGGAATTTCCTCCTCTGGCTCAGATGTTTCAGTTGTATAATGCACTGTTCCTTTTGAAAGCACAGTACAGCCACATGGCCCTCTGAATTTCCAGCCTGATCATTACAGTATAATTGTTTCGTAATGTTAAAAAAAAATGCATGAAAATACCGCTCTGACAAAAGCACTGCCTGAGGTGTTTGCCTCGTTGCCGGCCCTGGATATGACAATATGTTTTAACGCATTAAACAGGCCACATTAATCACAAAAATGAATGCATTACCTTTTCCAGGCCTAGTACTAGCCTAGTTCAATTTCCCATCTCTTAACTCTTAAGAACTTCAGATGGTTTTGAGTGAACAGGGGGAGGATGGTTAAATAAGGAAGAAGTTGTTTTAGAAAACTTTAGAACAGCCAGAAACCTGCCCCACTTGTGACTTCAAGTAAGGTATCTTTCAAACTAAAGTAAAGCAGAGCTTAGCACAAGTGTCATTGAGAATGGGAGGAAACAGTGCGTCTGAAAAACAACACAGTCATATTTATGATGTTCATCTATTGCAAGACATCAGCACCTTTGGCAATGGAAAAAAAATCACAATACAGATATATTAATAAATAATCACCTTTATATTCAGAGTATACTGAAGATAAAATGCAGTAAGAAGTTCAAAAAGTAGTTTGTATGTTCTGATTGTATTAGTTTTTCTTTTACAGTTTTCCTCTCACATCCCTAAAATTGGGCATGTTAGGTTAATTGGTTTTTCTAAATTAGACCCATTTGAATGCTATTAAAGATGTGTACTTGAACAGGCCATATGATGAATTGGCGCTCTGTCCGGAGTTGACCTCAGTTTTTCTTCAGAGATATTCTTTATTCTCCCCATGACCCTTAACTGGAGTAAGTGGGTCTGGGAATGTTATGGTATGTTATTAATAGAAAGCATTTTATAACATATGCTCCCCATGGAAAGTGTTATTGTTATTATTATTAAAGCATTACTTTTACTTTATTTAAAACTGAAATGTATTATTCAGCAATAAGATCTAATCATTAAACATTTCATTTAATATGTTCTTTACAGCCATATGATGGATTTATTTTTTGCTAAAATGCTTATTACTGTACTGTAAACGCACACTTTGTTTTCATAATAATTGTAATCTGCTTCTTTTTTTTTAATTTTTATGTATTTTTAGTGGAGGTCCTTCTTGAAACTATGTTTTTTGACTATTAAGCAATTAATACGACACTTGTAAACCTTATGTTTTGGTCTTTTGGGAACTGTCTACAAAGAAATTGTTGTATTGATTTATTAATTTAATATGTGACACTTTATTAGGCAGATTTTTTTTTTTAAAGAAAAATACTGTTTTTTGACTTTCTGTATATTTTAACTGAAGCTGATAAAGCAAATGTTTTATCTTGAAGGGGCAAGTATTTTAATGATTCAATAATGGAAGTGAAGTGATTGTTAGGCAGTTGTTTTGTGTATCAACCTTTTACATTCGAAGATTTTATCATGAAAAAATTAACAGATATAAATAAAAATATCACAGAAAATAACATTTCAGTGTATGATTTGTAAGTCAGTAAAATTAGTGAATTATTGAAGAGTCTAAATACAGAAAACCCCAGAAAAGTTGTTTTGGTAATTAATCTTACTGTCCTAATAGTCTCCATTTTTTGGGGGGTTGGGTGCTTTCCTAGGTTTTAATGTTAACTCTTCAGAATGATCCACCATGTCTAGAAACAGGCGTGCAGGATAAAGAGACGGTGAAGAAATATGGCAAGTCATTTAGAAAGATGGTCTCACTCTGTCTCCAGAAAGACCCAGAGAAAAGGCAAGTTGACTTCTTGAAATTATTTGGTTAATTTTTATATATTAATTACAAGTTCAAAATACATATATTTTTAATACTATAAACATTCCAATGTCGGGTCAAGCAGAAAAGCAAAGTGCAGTTTTGGCCTCTTGTGCCCATTATCATTTGGTCCTGTTTTGTTTATTATTGCATTTTTAGCAGTCAATGTAGACTTCTCCCAAACATACTTTCTATGTTCTCTGCATATAGAGTATAGAACTTAATGTTTTCAGTGGATTGACAACAATTTCGGCCACTCGAAACACTATTTGATCTCTTTTTGAACTATATCTCTGTGTATCAGAATTAGAGTCTGTGAACATGAACTCATAAATGAATAATGAACGAATCTTTTCACTTACTAGCATAGAAAATTAATCAATGCCTATTGATTTTGAGCAAATTGCTTGAGTAGTTTAAAGAGATAAGTACATATAGCATAGGCATATAACATACTATGACTGAATCAAAATTTGGAATTTTTTCTGTTCAGTGCATTTATACAGCTCAAGCACGCTTGAACCCAATTTGACCAGTGATATTTTTTCATATGTCAAGATGCGAGACAGTAAACACAATAATTCAAATGAAATCACCATAAACCTAAATGAAACTCAACACAGTTATCGATATTGAATAATTGTAGAAATCTATTCATTTTGGAAAACAAAATCACACTGTTAATATTTTTTTATGCAGACACAATGATTTTGCATTCTTGCAAACATTGGACTGCAATGTTTTGTTTTTACCCTGTGTTGGACTGGTGCCATGTCTAGGAGTTGTTCCTGCCTTGTATCTGATTGCTGGTGTAGGCTCCATTTACTTCACACAACCCTGCCTTGAATAAACGGGTTATGAAAATGGATGGATGTTTAATTTCTAAAATCAGACCTGTAAGCAGGGAAAAGTTACATAAAGGATGCCTTGCATGTTTATGTTATGTGTTATTGTTTGTTTAGAATGATGGTTATATTCCTCAATCATTATCAAACCCTTAGTTTTCTTTTCCAAAGTTAAATAAGTCTGCTCAATTAAAACTTTCCTGTATTATAAATTTAAAAATCATATATGCAAAGTATTGATCATACAAGTTTTTGTTCTTTGAATTATTATTAATACACTGTACAGTGTGCATTTATGTTTTGTTATATTCTGTCTGCCAGTTTTAGTTCATCAAGAGCATGATGGATCAATGAAACGAACCTTCCTCTGAGACATTAACTGTAGAACAGTGAAGTAGCAGCATTGATTCAAATTGCTATATTATAGTAAGCACACAAAGCAATGCTCAAAGAGTCATCTTTGAAAGGCTATTATAAGTTTTTGGAAAGCATTCAAGAGTCTTTGGATCAAGGCGTCTGCTCAGAACATTTACAGTGCATTAAGCTGACATCTTTTTATTCTCACAAATAGTTTTTTCGCAATATGCAATATGATTTCAGTCCATGGGGTTTTAAATAGTTTGTGTTTCTGCATATTGTTAGTGCTCAGTATAAATCATTTATTCCTTCTGGTTTTGGCTTGTTTCGCTTTTAGGCCAACAGCAGCAGAACTTTTGAAAAATAAATTCTTTCAAAAAGCAAAGGTGAGTGCTGATTCATCCCTCCTTACCACCCGCCTTCGGTTTCAAGTGTATTTTCAACTTGTTAAACATTCATTTGTGCTTATTAATTTGATCTTTTTGCTTGTGTATGGAGAGGCTAAAGGTTTAGTAATGACTTTAATTTAATCTGGTTGCGTGGTGATTTAAGGTCAGTGGTGGCTGGCCAAAATTCCATTCATTTTTATGTTGAAACCCCTTTTGATTTGCTTTTTAATGCAACAAAAGTGGGATTATACTCCCATCCCCCAGCCCTCCCTTTATCTGATACCACATTATGCTTAACAACTAGAAAGCTGTGTAAGGGGTTTGAAAAGTTAGGCCCTTTCTATTTAAATTGCATAATTTGAATAATTACTCATCTGAAACTGTTTTGCATTCTAAGCAGGATGCATTACAGCTAATTTCCCTTTCCCATTACTACATGATATGCGTGCAGTGTAGCTTTTTTCCATTGGACTCCTGAATAGTGTGATCACACATTTATCAAATGCTATAAAGTCGCAGCTTAATAAAATATGTGCTTTAATCAGCATGACATTGATTAGACTTATTTTAAGTGGTTAATAAGTAACTGACTTGATGGATGAATGATGACAGAATCTTCCTGGTACAATAAGTAGAGAGAGAAGAGAAAAAAAAATTTGTAAGGGGTTTCGCTTTTAATGAAAAAACAGCAGACACTGAAGACCTGGTAGAATCTGTGGAAAGATGAAACTGGAAGGTAGTGCCTCTGTATAAAGGAAAAGAAGATTTCATTGTATATATAATAAACAAGAGAGGTCAGTGTTAATGATTTTAATGTTTTCAGTCTATACATTTAGTTCTTTTCTTTTCCACGGATACTCAAACTGATTACAACAATAAGCACCTTCACACACACTTTAAGATACTGTCACTCAAGAAACAAGATGAAGAACTAGAGAAAAAATTGTTTTAAATCACTCTGTATTTGCAGTATTTATTCAAATAATGTTCATATTAGATCACACCATTAAAAGTAATAATATCAAAGGCAATGTTTTCCTTGCAGTATAAAAATAAGAAACCTGTGTAAAAATAAGTACTTATCACTGCAAACTCAAATGCGCTACATTTTTAAATACTAGTTTTAAACCATTTCTGGTCCTGGAGCACTTCTATGGCTTCAGTTGTCCATTCTGGCCCTTTTCTTAATTAGTGACAAGTTTTTGATGCTTTTTAGTATTAATGTCCAAATGTGAATTGTGGTCTCTGTTCTGTAAACAACTAGACAGCAGTAACTGAAAAAAGTTGCACTTGCGATTCATTACAATTTTTCACTGTAAAGTAGCATATTTCGTTACTACACAAAGATATTGCCTGCTGCTACTGGCATGATAATACATGCATGTGCTTCAGTAGTCTAGTGAGAGAAAAACTACAATTAGTTGAGAAGTCCTGAACATATGTTATAGGCATATATTTAAATTTAAACAGATTGAAGTTTAGTGAACATGCTTTCACACTTGTGGAGTGGTAGCACAGAGCTTTCATTCCTGCCTCACAGCACCTCCCAAGTATTGCAAATGTTACTATTAAAGAAGGGAGGTTTAATCCCAGAGGTGCATTAACTTTTCCACTGCAGGGTGTTGAATTTCTAATAATAATTAATTATTATTACGTGATTACGAAGTACATGCTTTCATTCTTACATTTTGATTTGGATACTTCATCCCATTGATAGGAGTAAAATGAAGATTTAATTTCTATATATTTATTTATGTTATACAATTTCACATATAGTGTTTTAGATGTAGCCTTATCCACAGCACCATACTTTATTTTTTTTTTACTTTATTATATGCGTTTATTGCTACATAAGAAAGTAAAGAAGGAAAGAACTTACAACTTACAATACTTGTTCCCATGGCTTGAATCAAATCGTTTAATATGGATGTGCAATATGTACTGTTTGATTTCTGTTTATAAAATGAAAGCTGTTATAAATAAAATGATCTACTTTGCTGTTATTTATGAGTCATGCAGGTATGCTGTTGTTGTATATAATATACACTAAGACATTCATAGTTGTTAAATTGTTTACTGTGGACAGTGGCCGGCCATTCATCCAGGCCAATACCCCCACGCCGCTAGATGGAGCCCTTCCGGTAGTATGGAGGTGCCCCAAATTCCAGCAGGGCACCATGGATATTGGAATTTTCCTTCACAGCCCTGGGGATACCATGGGGGCTGCAAGGGGATGCTGCAGGGAGGCTCAAAGACTTATATTTGCCCTATAACCCGGAAGTACGTCCTAGTCACATGGATAGAGGAAATGACGTGCTTCCGGGATAGCAAAGAAGAGTTTTGATCTGACCCAGAAGTGCTAGGAAATCACATGGACTGAGGGTTCAGAAGCACTTCCGGGTCATGGACTATAAAGGATTGTGGGAAATCCCAGATGGAGGAGCTGAGCTGGGTGGCAGGGTGGCAACGCGTCTGGGAGAGGAGGATTGTTTATTGTTTATTGGAGAATTGATTTGTTTATGAGTATTGTGGAGAGGAGGGTGCTTTGTGCACTTTATTATTATAATAAATTCCACTTTTGGACTTTTACCTGGTGTCTGACGTATTGTCTGAGGGTTCAAGGGAGCGATAGCGGCCCTAATCTGTCACATTACTAAAATTTTTAATAGCCTTCAATTATAGGGACAATAACTGTATTTTATGTATCAGACTTACTTAACAGTATCTGAGTCCTAAAGTAATTAATCTGTAAAGTTAATGTCACAGCACACAATCAGGTAATGAGTGTCTGCAAGATAATATTATTGTTATATCAACAACTTGCTGTCTATATTTATTTGCCAGTCACAAAACAGCAACAGCTTACATCTAGTTTTTGTGAGTTTTAACATAATAAGCATTTTAATATTCTTGACTTTTTAGAATAAAGAATTTTTACAAGAGAAGCTGCTTCAGAAGGCACCTACAATCACAGAGAGGTCAAAAAAGGTAACATTATATAAATACCCTTTTCTGTCCGTGTGGATTAATATTGCAAACTTGATATATGAAAGAATCGTCTGGCATACATTTCAAAAACACTAGACATTTTCTACTTTGAAGCTCACTAAATGAAAAGATTCCTGCATATGGGTGCTGCTTGTAAAGGCTCCTATTTGTACACTGTTCAGGTAATAGTAAACAAAAGTTGTCATTTTTATTTGCCTGTGCTTACAAGGAGACTTGTATAATAATAGATACTGGCGTTTTTGTAGCTCTGACCTTGACCTTCCCACTTCAGTACATTTCTGTGAGTTTCCTGTTGGTCTTTTTGGAGAAATGCCAGGTCACTGCTGATTTGTTACTTGGTCTGCAAAAAACAAAGAGTAAAGTAAACATATTAAATGTGTATCACTTTGCTTCAAATGCAGTTTGATCACAAAAATTGCATTTCTGTCTGACCAGGTTATATTTTTTATTTATGCACTTGACTAAGGTGAAGGTAAAAATGTTCCAACTTAAAGAATTTGGACAGCTTTGTTTTCTCTGAATCGTCTGACTTGGAGGTCAGAGTTTCTAGGGTGGTTTTAAGGAATTTTCAAATCTTAAACTCTTAATTCCCAGTCTGTCCTATTGAGAAAGTAACATTTTTCTTTAATGGTAGTAAGCTATCCTTGAAGTAAATTATGGGATGGAAATTAATTATGGTTACAGTTTATAAGTTTCTTTAACAGGTCATTAACAAAGTATTGATTAATCTATATTTAAACAATTTTAAATGAAATTAAATGATTATATATGCATTGCTAAAACATTATTTTAACTTTTATTAATAAGTTATTAATACAAATTATATAATGCATCTTTACAAATTATTTATTCATTATTTGTAGATCATTTTGACAAACCTAACCTAAATTTGTAACTATTTAACCATTGTAAAGGTTTATCAGGGTATACTAATGAAAACATGAAAGATTCTGAAATGTGTTCTAAAAGTTTATTACAACCAACGTAAAGAAAAGGTTTATTATAATTCTTTATCTTCCTATAACATGAGCAGTCAAGATCATTGTAATTTAATGAAATCATATAACATCTTTTACTGTTCCCTAAAGTTGCATAATTATCTTTTTTTCTACTTTGATTCTGTTGCATTCTTACTTCAGAATTTGTTCCATTGTTAGATATTATTTTAAAAAGAAACAAAATGATGTTTTACACTTTTGTTTGAGCTCTCAAGTTAGTTGTAGACTGTTGTACATCATCACCTAAGTAACTTTTTCTTGGCTATGTCAGTTTGTTTTACATAAGAGTGTGTTGATGTTTGGAGTGACTTTATGGCTTTGCCTTGCCATTGCAGCATTCCTAATAATCATAGAAAGTTTTGCCTCGGGAATATTGCTTGATCTATCTTTCTACAGTATTGAGTCTGATTTTTGTTCCCAAATTACCTCTAACTTAAAATTTGCTATTAAATTCCAAAATAGTATTTTTTTTTAAGCCATAAAAATAATTTTGGTACAAGGTACTGTTTTAGATGTTATACAGAAATGCATTGTTTTTTTAAAGTAATGCCCTATACAATCTGTATTAAAGATATTGTGTAATTGTGAACCTTCTTACACACCAAAACCCCATCAAATTCTGTATAAGCCAGCACCAGGCAAATGATACATGTAAAGGTTTGTAATGTACCACAAAAATGCCTAATCAAAGTAAATGCAAACATGTTTGTCATAAAAGAGAGGAGATGAAAATACAGAACATCTACAGTATATATTTTTTAAAAAGTTGATGTAATTATTTGTCATCTGTACGGTACAACCTCTGTCAACCTCAACAGGTGCGCCGGGTGCCAGGATCAAGTGGTCGACTACACAAGACTGTAGATGGAGAGTGGGAGTGGAGTGATGATGAACTTGATGAAGAGAGTGAGGAAGGAAAGGCTGCAGTGGCTCAGTTGCGAGTAAGTCATCATATATGAAATAAAAATGATTCCATCATAACCAAGTTGTTCATTTAGTTTATATTTTAAACCTTCTAAAGCCATCTATTGTGATTTTTATTTTAATATAATCCAGGCATTTTTTCATTAATTGATTTCAGATTATTAGTGTTTAAAATGTAATTTTCAAACAGAATTATGAGACACCTTTAGATATAATCTTAAGTATTTTCTTTTGATGATTTTCATTGTCCTCTATTTTGTAGTGGCTAAAGCTTTTCATAATTAAAGTGGCTTCAAACAGTACTGAATACTGAACGTTCCATGTCTAGAAATATGCTAATTTATTTCACACTCAGCCAGCTCATTTTTATGCTTTTCAAACATGCTGCAAATCAAAAAGGTCTTGAGTTTACATGTATCCAGTCCAGAAGTGAAGTGTGACAAGTGCAATGTGATCACATTATAATATGTAAGCAGTTGTTACACACTTTTAATGTTTTGTAAAAAAATGCATTTTACCTGTCGTAAAGTAAAAAATGCTTGTATTTTTCACTTTGGGGCACAATGTCTAAAGAGCAGGAAAAAATGTGGAGGCAGATGTATCAAAGTGAAAGAAATTACAAACCGTACATAATTTAAAAAAAATTGATTAGTGTTTATGCTATATGTCCAGAGTTCCAGGTATCTGCCAATTCCTTCCAGGGTAGGTAAATCTGAACTGAACAAAATATGCGTGTATAATGAACAGATGAAAGAATAATATTAAAGTTAAAGTTGTTATATTTTGATCTCCTGCGTTGAAAGATAATGTATATTCAAGAAACTTCCTTTATCATAGTGTATAAAGAGCTTCTGTTAGGTGAGTAATCATTTTTTAGTTTATTAAAAATAAAAGCAAAAAAGAGTAAATTATGTAGAAAGTTTGTTCTGAGATCTTTAAACACTATGCAATAAAGATTGTCTTCTTTCCTACTTACCTTATTGTCCTTTTCTTTTTAAGCAGCAGCAGTCGGAAGCAATAAGTATCCTCAAGCGTCAAGTTCGGTTTTCCCAGCCACTCGAACAGCCTCCACACAGGGTTGTTAAAATTAAACAAATACAGATGGGTTTTTCTTTATAAAAGGAATGTCTAACATGGGAGGTTCAAAATTAACTCATAGGCATAAGAGACCCTAAATATCAGTTAGTGTGTCCCAGTGAAAATTCAGAAACCTTCCTGAAGCTTTTTGTGTACAAATCCTGCTTTTTCATTTTCTTGTGGTATATGCATAGGTACCCTAGTGTATTTTTCCTGTTGAGTTTTAGGGTGTATACACGTATTTCAGGACTTTTTGTTTTTTTTCTTTTTACACTTCTAGATATAGGTGTTTTGTATATATAGCTTCAGGTATTAAGTAAATAATGTTTTGCCCTGTTTGTGTTATGATGGTATTATAATGGGTTATTTTCACAAGGCATATGAATACATCTGCAGTTCAAGTTTATTATTATACACTTTCTAAAAGAGGTTTAGGGAATTCATAAAGAACATGGATTATACTTGTTTGTTTTTGTGCATTTGTATGTTTGTATTTTAAGGTTATATTTGCGTGTGCTTTGTTTCTATAGTCCTTTAGAGAGCTGCTGGCAGTTTGTTTTTCTTGCAAGAATGTGAATACTGTGTCCTATGAACAACTTTTTTTGTTGCAGAGAAGTGGCAGCAGCAGCTTACATTATTATGACACTACTTTCAAAAGTCAGGCAGTCAGTCATTATCTAACCAGCTTTATGCTGAACAGGGTCACGGGCGGTCAGCTGCAGCCTATCCCAGCTAGCATAGGGCACAAAGCAGGAACAACCCCTGTGAGAATTAAGTGTTGTGGCACACCACATGTTAGGACTGTCTTAATTATATTCACATTTGTGCATAAACAAGGTTGATTAAATAAATGGTTTCCTTTAGTTTGTCAACCTTTTAATGTTCTTATGTTCAGTCTGAGAGTTATTTGAGACAAATATTAACTCACTTTAAACTTACAGTGTTGTTTGTAAACTACATACAATGTTCTGTTTTGGTATGCATGTAAAATATCTGATTTCAGTAAAAAGTACAGAATGTGTCCTTTTGTTTCTGTGCAAAGGTACATAAAACTATTTCAGATAAATAAATGTAAGTAGTAGGGCAATTTGCTTCTAGGTGTTTTTCTTTGGTTGAATGTTTTCTGTTGTAATACTGT
The DNA here is from genome assembly GCF_016835505.1 of Polypterus senegalus. Classification (NCBI taxonomy): domain Eukaryota; kingdom Metazoa; phylum Chordata; class Cladistia; order Polypteriformes; family Polypteridae; genus Polypterus; species Polypterus senegalus. The sequence continues at coordinate 153,821,056 of NC_053158.1, forward strand.
GCACACATATACTAAAAGCATTGTGAATGTGTTGTGTTGAACCTAATCGTTATTCTTAGTTTGAATAACAAAAATTTAAAGCTTGTCTGCGAATTTATATTCAGGCAAACTTGTATTTTAGTTGTTAATAGGTTGGTAAGATCAGAAACCCATAAAGACAAACAGTAATTGAAAGTAGTTAGAGCAGAGTCTTGGTAAAGGATTTCACAAGAACAAAGACGTAGTAGCAAGGAGTTTTATTTACAGCCTTTTTTAAGGATATTTTATAGGTAGTTTTTAAAGATTTTAAAAGTAAAAGCTATCACTAGCATATATTGTTTTTTTCATACACATGCATAAAGTAAATGATAGGTATTTTTTAAATATTGTGTTAACAAAAGTTTTTTTTTTTCGTAAATGCGTATTTGTTTATATTTTGTTATTCTGTTCGATTCAATATCTAACAATATTTGTGCAGGAAACTCACTTTTCAAGTTTAGCAACTTGTTCAATTTATGTCTTAGTAAAATGGCCATTTTATTGGAAAATCAAATGTTCCAGATAACATTTATCATGTTCAAAAGCATTAACAGACTTTAATAAACTGTTCATAATCACAATTCACATTTCTTTAAAATGCACTGCACAGTACCATTTTAGTTTACCGTTAACTTATTATATGACTATGTTTCAAAAAATATGTATCAAAATTGTTAAAGGAATAAAAACTGTCCTTGTATGCTCAGTTGAGCCTTGCAAGTGAAGTTATTTCATTACTTGGTAATAATGTTGGCATGGTAATAAGGTTCTATTTATATATCTAAGAAGCAGTGGTTAATTTTAGAAGAAAGAATGTATACAGCTGAAATCTACAAATATTGGTCCCTGAGGTTTATAGTGAAGTGAATTTATTATTAAAGACATCATCATCTGTTACTATTTTACACAGGTGATCGATGTAGATGTATATGTATATATATATATATATATATATATATATATATATATATGTATATATATATATATATATATATATATATATATATATATATATATATATATAACCTGTAGCAAATATTCACTCTGTCATTAATTGTGTCCTTTCTGAATTCACAGAATTGTGTGAGTAGAATCTTTCTGTGTTGTGTAAAAATTAATGTACACCAAGTGACCACTTCATTTGGTATACCTGCCTTTTCCAAGTGACAGACCATTCAATCTGTGACCTTATTAACAGAATTTCAAGATGGTAAGCACATACCAATGTATCTTGAAATTCAGAAAGAGCATGAACAACCCTAAAAATTTTGGTGGCTTTTACTATGCCATTATATGTGCATGAGAAGTTACAGCTAACACTTGACATCTCTCAAGTATCTGTAATGGGTCCCTAAAAATAGTAATGAACCAAAGCATAATTTTACAAAATCTTTTTTTGTAATTACAAACTAAACTAAAAACAGTAAAAGCTATTCATTGGTCATAGAAAGATGCCCATTAGAGAATCCTCCAAGACACCAGTAACAAGTCTGAAACACTTTGCAGTCAGCACTGGTGAAACTGTGCCTTTGACAATGAACCTCATTAACATAACGCTGTCTGGGTTCTAGGATAGTGTGGAAGCAGTGTAGAAAATCATTCTACCTTGAATCCAAATACTGAAAATGAAAGATTCTTCAATACATTTTATTTGGTTAATTAGTTGCCTGTCCAACACACTGTATAATATAATCCTTACTTGACTAATGTAATAGCTACCCTATGCAAGAAAAGTCAAAACAGAAACTCAGATTCCGACTTTGGCATGACAACAACCCAAATGACACAGCAGAATCTTCACCAGACTAGTTTAGAATTTACAAGTAATTTGCTTAATGTGATTTTACTTAAGCTCTAGAATAAATCCATTTTAAAGTTTGTGCAGTGCTTTGATGGAGGCTAATACTAGAAAAGGTAGGAAAGCACAGCCAGTATTTTGGATTTGAGATGGAATTAGAAAAACCTATGTAAATGTCATATAACACATTTATTCTTTTAAAAATGTTAGACTAACAGGCCACTCTGAATTATGGATGTTTGCCTGAGTGTGCCATGCAGTGAACTGGTGCTTCATTCAGGGTTGGTTCTTGCGTTGTGCCCAGTGGTGCTAAGATAGGTTCTAGCTCCTATGACTCTGAACTTGAAGCAAGTTAGAAAACGGTTATATACATTTTATGAACAAATCATTTAAGTATTTAAATAAGTATAGTCATATTTATTGTTATTCTTATAATAGTTACTTCATTAATCAAGGCATCCCTCCAGATATTTTTCTAATTATTATATTAATAAATACAATAATTCACTCTAACACAGTTACCAGAGTTCATGTTGCACATTCAGAGCCTTTTTTTTTTCATATTTGTGTCTCTGCCTTTTTTTTAGGCCGTAGCCGCACATTCAATAATTAACAGAGTTACAGAAAAGTACACTGAGTAGCTTCCCAGTGAACATTTGTATTTGCTACAAAAATTTAATTAAATATATTCTTGCAGCTTTTACTCTGGGTGTAGTTACCTTAGTATGCATATTTTTGCAAAACCTTTTTTTCCTAATATTCTGCATGCTGGGATATTACTGTGGCTGAGTAATAACCTTGCCTCTTTCATTATTGAATGGATGCAGTTTTGACTCCCTGCCTTTAACATTTAATTAAAATTATCCTAGGAAATTGTGTTTTCCTGCCCATTTTTCTTTAAATGATAGTTATTTTAGCACATATGAAGTCTGTTTGATATTAGAAGGACTTTATAAGTCCGCTGTGATTTGAGGTGTGTGCGCTTTTAGAATTTTTAAAGTGTTCTGTTTTAGGTAACACTGCATTTAAAGAAGATTACCATACAAACAGTTTAATCTTCAAGCTGCATGTTTGTCCTTGGAAACAAATCGTATCAAAGAATAAGCAAAATTAATTATGAGTTGCTAAGTAAAGCAAATTGTTAACTTTCAGTTCCTGGCATTATCATTCTAGCCTTTAATCCCAGAATTGCAGGCTTGAAAGTCTTTTGAAGTGTTCAGCTATCCCAGTAAATTTAAACCTTTTTGAAGCAATCTTCTTGTAGTGTTCCTGCTAGAGTTTTAGAGAGAAATAATATCTTAGAATAGCATTTTCCAATGTTTATAGGTTGTTGTTGCCATGGGTTTTGTTTCTAATAAGAAATTCCATTAAGGATGTATTTCTGCTTGACAAAAGCAACTCGAAGATTAGGAATGCTTTGGATAATTAACTTTTCTTTTTTGGAAAATAAAGGCTTTCACTCCATGCACCCCCATGTCAGTAAAACACTGGACTCCCTTAATTTTATCATGGCCTTCTAGTTAATGTGGTGAAAAATATCTCATTCCTAGAAACCATCTGTATTTGTGCATTTTTATTAAGGGATTAACTAACATACTGACAAAATGCAACACAACAGCAAAGGTTCTACAGGAAATAAAGCCTTTGTATTAATTACAACCTAACACTTAACCATAGTGCTTGTATTATTCAGAAATGTAGGTTTGACTTCATGCATAAGGTGTTGCCACACTACATACTACTTTATGGGAACTGTCAAAAGGTGTCTCAAAATGTAGGTGCAAGTTTAAAAAAGAAAAAGAAAACAATTCCTCGTGATACCATTTTTGATGAACTGTAAAATTTGAACATGTTATTGACATGTATATGTGTAAAGAAGAACTATAATGAGAAACATGTTTAAGGGCTGTGGTTATTTTTAATATATGTGCATTGTCTCAAAAAATCTATTGCTTAATATTATTTATTAAATATTCACTTCATAATTCTGATTAATTTGTAATGTTATGCTTAGTGAATAACAGGGTATATCTGTGCTTTTTTCATTCAACTAAAGCAAGAAAGGGATTTGGAATGTATTACTTGAATTTATTGTAGACTATAAAAATAATGCCTCCCAGTAAATATAGAGTTTAGCAGTGCTCCAGTTTGCATAAAAACTAATGGAAAGAAGAGAGGCACATGAATGGAAAGCAATTATTAATTGGTTCAGAATGAGGCTTTGAATGTCCATCAGTACTGACTAAAAGTGGGTAAGTTGTGGAATGGAAGCTTATGAACTTTATGTTCAAATTTATTGTCAAGTATACATAGTACAATTAAATACTTGCTGCATGTCTCCCTTAGACTAGTAGTAGTAATGCAATACCAACAACAGACAATAAATACAGTACCATACATTAAATGCTAAATCAAATTATATGTAAAAGAAACACTTGTGAGGTGTCAGTATGAGTGGCCAGACATGCTCTACTTGAGCCTGCTGTACAGTAGATTGAGACATTAATGGATCTTCTTGGCATACAGCTCCATACAGATATTTGCCAAATTATATATATTGTTGACATTTGAAGAAAAAAAACAGTAAATGCAGCTTCAATATTAAACAAGCAAATACAGTTGTATTTTTATTAAAATGTTTTGTATAGTTAATTTATTTTTTGATCTAAAAATTTTTTTTCAAATAAAAGAGTAATTGTGGCCTTTGCAAAGGTTTGGCCACCCTTTCAGTTGTAAGCTCTCAGAATTCATTGGCAGCGTCACATAACCATTATCTGTAGATGGTAGCACTCTAAGGTCGGGCACTCTAAAATTGCAAAATGACACCAGGAATCTCTGCTGCAAAATGTATAGTAGGGCACTGGACCTTTTTAGCCTATTTTCATGTGATTAAACTGCCACGATCAAATAGCTGAGCTGACTGACATGTGGCACCCCATGCCAGGATATTCATTTTTCTGGTGTGCCATTCAAGAATGTTGTTCAGGTTATATTGTCTGTATTGGCAAATCTGGTGGTCTAAAGAGAAGTGGGACTTATCACTGACAGTGCCCTGATGTTCATTCATTGCAGCTCAAGGTACATGAATCCATCATCAGCCTAGGTACAGTCAGCAATTTCAAGGTGACCTCTTGACTCATTAAAGACCAGTAATTCCACCTTTATAAAACTCATTCAATTTTATACAGTTGATAAAAGTATTGTCAAGCCACTTTTGGTAGTGGTAATAAAGGTGTTACAATATGACCATGATCTGACACAGTCAGTTTATCTTCTTTTTTGGTGAGCCCAATGGAATTGAAAAGCATGGAAATCTCAAAATATAACTAATTGTAATGTTCTTATTTAATCATGCTGATCTCACTTGGTAGTTTTCATGTATACTGAAAACTGATTCTGGGTGCAACGGTCCTTTTGTTCTATAGTGCAGAATTCAAGCCTATTTTATTGTGTTTTTTTCTCTTGAGACATTAATTGATTTAAGATCTTGCTTATTAGGTGCAACTTCTGTGTCTGACAATAAAGTTACAGGATTAAAGAGCAACTTGTATTTTCTAATTACATATTGCGGTTGCCATATTTTCTATTGTTGTAGCTTCATTGCAACATATTATTTTGATTTAATTACCTTTCAAGCCATCCTCTTAAATTTGGGTCAGATATTACAGTCATCTCCCATTGTTCAAGTGTTTGAGGCTGCAGCTAAACAAAATAAAAGTGGCATCTTTTTTGGATATTTCTTTCTCGAGTAAACAAGTATAAAACCCAGGTAAAACAAGAACTATTACTTTGCAAGGACCTAAACAACAACATTTATTTATATAGCACATTTTCATACAAAAAAAATGTAGCTCAAAGTGCTTAACAAAATGGATAATAGAAAAATAGAAGACACAGTAAAAAATAAAAACAAGTCAACATTAATTAACATAGAATAAGGTCCGATGGCCAGGGTGGACAGAAAAAAAACTCCAGACGGCTGGAGAAAAAAAATAAAATCTGTAGGGATTCCAGACCATGAGACTGCCTAGTCCCCTCTGGGTAGAATGCTAGAAAGTCAGAGAGTGAAAGTGTCTGAGCCATAATAAAGTGCCTCACTCAATATGTTTGATCTCACTCCCTTTGTTTGTCATTACACAGTCATTCACATTCAATAGTGCAGACTTGACAGTTAGTGCCGAACTGCATTTTGTTTTTACATTGTATTTAAGTGTTTCACCACTGTTGTTCCATTTTTTTTTTATTAGAATTAGTTGTAGTCTGATATTATTGGGTTTGGGGATGGGGATCAAAACAATCCTAATGACTTCTGTGGTTATTATCCCCAGCTCCAATGAACACATTCCACCATTTGAGTACAATATTTTCCTGAGCTCATGTTAAGCCTGGTGATTGTACTTGTCTCCTAAATTTATTTTGACAGTGCCATTTAAAACACTGTCCTGTGTCCCATCTTCGGATAACTTCAGCATTGACACGTGCCCCTTTGCAGTAATCAGTGGTCTACATAAGAACTTCATACTGTATACTGACAGGGGATAATGATTAATATACACATACATTGGTGAAACAGCTTATCCACGATATTAGCTGTTTGCTCAGTTCCAAGGATTTAATTGCAATTGAAGTTTTATATAAACAAAGTATTCATTTATTTCTGGTGTAAACTAATGTTTAAAAATCCCATTAATGGACACTTATCTCAATTAATGGATAGATAGATAGATAGATAGATACTTTATTAATCCCAAGGGGAAATTCACATAATCCAGCAGCAGTATACTGATACAAAGAAACAATATTAAATTAAATAGTAATAAAAATGAAAAAAAATAAAATTAATGTTAGCATTTATCTTGTGATGTACATTTGTACATATTTCAAGACTTAGTTCGTGTGCAAAAATGAGTGTAACTGTGAATACGGATCAAGTTATGAATTGAAATCTTAAGTCTATTCCTCTGCCTTTTTAGATAACAGATGTGGGCTGCATGAAGAAACCAAATTGTGTTACCAACTCCACTCTTTCCTCCCTCCTTCCCTCTTCTTTATTATCTTTCTGTGCCAAGCCGCATACAGGTCTGGTCAGGTTGGGAAGCATGCACTGATTGATACAGCATGTTGCCACACCTACCACACGAAGAAACAGCTAGGGATCCCGGTTATCTATCAAAATCATTTTACAGTTAGATAAGTCTCCCATGACCATCACATATCTCCCTTCAGGATCCAATACTACATCTGATGCTACAAATGGTACTGTTCTATGTATGAGAATTCCCACCCCTCTAGTTTTCTTTGTAAAACTAGAATGGAATATTTGGCCAGTCCAGTCTTTTTGCAGCCGGAACTGATCCTTACTTAGTAAGTGGGTTTCCTGTAAAAATACTATTTTAGCATTTAGACCTGTTAGGTGAGAAAGTACTTTCTTTCTCTTTAATTCGTGATTCAGGCCTTTAACATTCCAGCTTACGAAGTTAACTGTCCCATCATGGAGACACTGATTCTGAGTTTTTGATGTCATTTTATAGTCTTAACTGGAAGTGAAATAGTTTAGGTCTTAATTTCCTATTCCCCCAAGAGTTGTTGCCATGCAGCTTATTATTACGTTGATAGTTATAATTATAAAGATTGAGATGATAGATTAGATATAGATCAAGCCTGCTCTCTTTCTCTTCCCCCCTTAACCCCCCACCCTCCCTTTTTGCCTCCCCAGGTGAGGCTAAAACCCACTTCACGCAGTCCCAGTCCTCTGACATACCCAGAGACAGAGCACGTCCAAAGCACATCAAGCCCCCATGCAGTGGCGCTTTAAGGTTAAAAGATAGAGATACAGTGGAGGAAATAATTATTTGACCCCTCACTGATTTTGTAAGTTTGTCCAATGACAAAGAAATGAAAAGTCTCAGAACAGTATCATTTCAATGGTAGGTTTATTTCAACAGTGGCAGTTTGCACATCAAAAGGAAAATCGAAAAAATAACTTTAAATAAAAGATAGAAATTGATTTGTATTTCATTGAGGGAAATAAGTTTTTGAACCCCTACCAACCATTAAGAGTTCTGGCTCCCACAGAGTGGTTAGACACTTCTACTCAATTAGTCACCCTCATTAAGGACACCTGTCTTAACTAGTCACCTGTATAAAAGACACCTGTCCACAGAATCAATCAATCAAGCAGACTCCACACTCTACAACATGGGAAAGACCAAAGAGCTGTCCAAGGATGTCAGAGACAAAATTGTAGACCTGCACAAGGCTGGAATGGGCTACAAAACCATTAGCAAGAAGCTGGGAGAGAAGGTGACAACTGTTGGTGCGATTATTCGAAAATGGAAGAAGCACAAAATGACCATCAATCGACCTCGCTCTGGGGCTCCACGCAAGATCTCACCTCGTGGGGTGTCAATGGTTCTGAGAAAGGTGAAAAAGAATCCTAGAACTACACGGGAGGAGTTAGTTAATGACCTCAAATTAGCAGGGACCACAGTCACCAAGAAAACCATTGGAAACACATTACACGCAATGGATTAAAATCCTGCAGGGCTCAAGGTCCCCTGCTCAAGAAGGCACATGTGCAGGCCCGTCTGAAGTTTGCCAATGAACACCTGAATGATTCAGAGAGTGACTGGGAAAGGTGCTGTGGTCTGATGAGACCAAAATAGAGCTCTTTGGCATTAACTCAACTCGCTGTGTTTGGAGGAAGAAAAATGCTGCCTATGACCCCCAAAACACCGTCCCCACCGTCAAGCATGGGGGTGGAAACATTTTGCTTTGGGGGTGTTTTTCTGCTAAGGGCACAGGACAACTTAATCGCATTAACGGAAAATGGACGGAGCCATGTATCGTGAAATCCTGAGCGACAATCTCCTTCCCTCTGCCAGGAAACTGAAAATGGGTCGTGGATGGGTGTTCCAGCACGACAATGACCCAAAACATACAGCAAAGGCAACAAAGGAGTGGCTCAAGAAGAAGCACATTAAGGTCATGGAGTGGCCTAGTCAGTCTCCGGACCTTAATCCAATAGAAAACCTATGGAGGGAGCTCAAGCTCAGAGTAGCAGAGAGACAGCCTCGAAACCTTAGGGATTTAGAGATGATCTGCAAAGAGGAGTGGACCAACATTCCTCCTAAAATGTGCGCAAACTTGGTCATCAATTACAAGAAACGTTTGACCTCTGTGCTTGCAAACAAGGGTTTTCCACTAAGTATTAAGTCTTTTTTGTTAGAGGGTTCAAAAACTTACTTCCCTCAATGAAATGCAAATCAATTTCTATCTTTTATTTAAAGTTATTTTTTCGATTTTCCTTTTGATGTGCAATCTGCCACTGTTGAAATAAACCTACCATTGAAATGATACTGTTCTGAGACTTTTCATTTCTTTGTCATTGGACAAACTTACAAAATCAGTAAGGGGTCAAATAATTATTTCCTCCACTGTATCTGTTACCAATATAGTCTTTAAAAGAGGAAAAAGAAAAAAAAGAAAAGAATTTTGCACTTAATATATATATATATATATATAATCTTCATCAATTTTAGTGCATTAAGATGATATCCCCAGATAATAAACCCAGGTGATGGTGTTAAAGATGTGTCCAAAACAAGCATAACAAGTCTTAATGCAGTAATAGCAATAACAGCAAACTAAGGGTATGATATTGAACAGTCTCATTTAGGGTACACATGAAATAATAAGAAAAGAAAAAGAGGAGGAAAACGTAATTAAGCACAATAAAACATAAACATTTAGCGCCCTAGTAATACTAAGTAATAATAAGTAATAAGTAAGTAATAATAATAATAAGTAAGTAATAATAAGAATATGAGAATATATGCTGATAAAAAAACCCGTATTTTAAAACAAATAGATCAGACAGTAGATTATTAATCCTAGCTTTATCATTTACCGCCATGACTCACAATTATGTATCAGAATAGATCAGAATAGATCAGCTTTCTTAATTCATTTTCTGCTTCCTCCTTGCTAGCGAAAACATAGAAATGACCCTGCCATTCCACTTTCAGTTTTGCCGGATACAGGAGGCCGTATTTGACATTGGCTTGCCGTAGCCGCTGTTTAATATTATAGAAGGCTGCGCGTTTAATAGCTGTTGCTGGAGAGAAGTCAGGGAAGACGCGAATGTGGCTATTTTCATATATAATATCTTCCTTTTTTCTGAGGAGTTCCATCACCTCTAACTTAAATGATAATCGTTCAAAAGAACTATAAAAGATCTTGGTCGGGTCTGACGGTGTTTGATCAGCGACGCTGTAAGCGCTGCTATCTCAGATTCTGCTTTAAAGTCGCCCCCGATTATTTTAGAAAAAAGTTCAGTTGCGAATTTCACAGGGTTTAAACTTTCTCGATTCTCCGGCAGGCCTTCAATTCTGACATTATACCTTCTACTCCCATCTTCTAAAGCAGCCAGTCTGTCTCCAAGTTTTTCTCCGAGTTTTTTACATTCCGAACTGACATTTACTGCTCTTTCCTCGGCACTGGCAGCTAGATGTAGGGATCCCGGTTATCAACCCCCCCATGCAAACACATGGTCCAGTCCCAGTCTCCATACTATTGCAGCCAGGTGTTATATGGGAGACCCCTTGGCCTGGTCCAGCCACTAGGGCCCTCAACAATGAGGATCCTGCATGCCAGGTCACCCTCGGGGAATCACGCCACATGGCCATAGTCCCGTAACTGAAGCGCCCTCACAATGCAGGTAATGTGCCTGATTCAGGACTCTGGGAGCAACTGCTCATTCAACACAAAGTCAAAACAGCAGTGCCTTAAGGAGTCTCCGAAGAGTCCAGTCTTCTTCTCAGGTTACTGGATAGTGTCCATGTCTTGCAACCACATAGCAAGACAGGAAGCACCATTAGATATCAGGAGTACCACACACCCCTTTCCAACGACCTCATGAACCCCCATGCCCTCCCAATCTGTCCACTGACTTACAAAATAAAGATGTGTGCAGCATTTCCATTTGTTTGGACAGTGTACTAATCTAGTGATCCTTTTGTGTTTATTCCATAGCAACAGAATATGTTGAATTGTCAGATTTCATACATCATTCTATTTAGGTCTTATGCATACTGGTACAAGTGACTCTATTGTATTGAAAGTTGATGAACTCTACTCAGGGCACATCAAGTTAAAGAGACATTTTATTAAGAGAGGAAGAAACCTTTAGTGTAATTTTACATAGCAGCTTCCTTAATAACAAAAAAGCACAGCTTTTTTGATGAAGTACAAAGTGCAAAGAATGTTAATTTTTTGCACATATATTTATTTTGTACTTGCTTATGATTTCACTACATTTGCTTTCAAGCTGTTCCCTGTAATAAATCCTCTGAAGGCCTGGTGTGCTCTGAAGTTTTCATTTAACCTGGCAACTTCATTCAATATGCTAGATCAAAAACGTAAACGATAATGTAAGCATATGTTTCAAGTTTCGTGGAAGGTTTCATATTTACAGAAAAGAGTCTCAGTCTCAGAATGGTGAAAAGGGTCTCTGACACCAAATAATTGCATAACAGAAGTAATAGCATGATGTAGAATACATTTTTTATGCATTACCTGTTGTGCAACATGCAAAGCACATTCTTCTGAACAATTCCAAGGAACCTCAGTTTATTTGACCATTTTTATTACTAAATTTCAAAGCCAGCTTGCAAAACTTTGTATTTTGTTGTTGCAGTACAGTTTAATACTATAATCTCTCACCTTTGTTATTAGAGTACTAAGACAACACAATTACAAATCCTTCTCCTATTGTGTGAAAAATGAAAAAACTAATCCTGAAACTTTAATGTCAGTCTTTAAATACCTATTTTCTCATTCACCTAAAACTTTAACTTGAGAAAAAATGTGTTGGACATTTTTTTCTGTCTATGAAATGAACTAGATCTGAAAATATTATACATAATGAATCTTTTCCTTATGCAAAACACGATGTGGATGACATGATTTCATCTGCATTAAAATGTTTTCTTTAATAACCATGCTATCATGTATATTTTGTAAAACAAACAGGAGTTCTGCAACAAGGGGCATTTCTGCAGACTGAGCTTTAATGTTGTTTATGAAAAGTATGTCTTAATGAATATACTAATGAGTATTTGTGTTCATTTATCACTGAGTAGAAAGTTAAATAGGACTGTATTATTGGTTTAATAGATGTTTACTCTTCTGAGTAACTAAGCCTCTATATTTGCATTAACTCTTGTTTGTACTTTAATCAAAAATCAAAAGTTGTTGTATTTGAATGCTCTTTACTTGTCCTGTTTTGTTTTTTACACAGTCACCAAGAGTCAAAGAAGCTTCACAAAACTCTGAGGTAAGTGTAAAATGATTTTTTTCTAATGTGTTTTTGCATTCTATGACACAGTAAGCACAGTATGCTTCAGCTTGTTGGACGGACAAATTTAAATATACTGTGCTAAAGACTTAAGTTTTACATTTTGGTTTTAAAATCCCTGAAATTAAAGAGCAGTTTGGAAAGAAGGTTTATATTCTTTGTGGTGCCACACCACAATTACAGAGAACACAGCGCTAAATTCATATAAAAGGAGGTTTCATATAACATCAGATAAACATTCATATGCAGGAAATGTGAACCTCATGCTACCATCATTCCAGATTAGGTATGTATAAAATCAGACAGGAGTTTGGTGAATAAAAAGCACATCTTTATGTCTAAAACATTAATACAATATAATATATAATACCAGTAAACCCCAGATTCTCTAAAGAATCGCAAATCCAAGAATGGCAATCACTTTCTGTTCCCTCCGATCTTTGGAGGGATGAAAAATGATGGAGGGTGGGAGCGTCCTGAGAAAGTTTTCATTTAATTAAATAAATATATTTGTACTAAAATTAAATAATTTATTAAAAGTAAAATTGAAATGTAATTGTTATATCATTTAAGTCCAAAATGTCTTTGAGTTGCTGCACTTATAAGTAAAACAAATATCGGAGTGCAAAGGTTTAAGTGAAGTAAATTGGAAACAAAAAATTCATAAAATGGTAAATTTAAAATAGTTTATCAAAAATTTCCTTATAAACAACATTTTTGGTAAAGATGGTTTCCTGTCCTTGAATTAGCTCTCCCTGGTATGGAGTAGTTAAAACTTAATGTCACATGAACGCTGGACTCTTGAAAAGGCAACATAAAGTTGTCCATGTCAAAATACAGGCTCAGATAGGTAAATCCCTACTTTCTCCATGGTTTGTCCTTGGGATTTGTTGATCGTCACAGCAAATGCAGCCTAAATGGCAAATTGGTGTCATTTAAGTTTAAAAGGCAATTCCAGGTCAGAACTTGTAAGGTCAATTCTGGGAATCAAAACATTATTGCCAGTATGGGATCCCGCAAGCACTTGTGCCTCAATAACATTTTCTCTCATGCTGTTTATGACCAACCGTGTACCGTTGCATAAACCTTGTTTAGTATTAAGGTTTCTAATAGCATGACTATTGTCCCTACTTTAAGATTAAGATTGTGTTGTGGTAATCTGGCCGGGCTAATAGTGTTTAAATATTCTAATGGGAAATTAAGATGCTCAGTTTCATGTTCAGAATCAACACTGTCAGTACTTAGAAAGACATGGCTTTCTCCAGGAAGCAATCCAATCACTTGGTTATTTATCTGGTCAATGTCAGTATCTGTGGTGGTGTGCATGTTCACGTGGCGGTTGTATTGTGTACAGCTTGCTTCTGGCCTCTGATCCCGGCTTGGAGATCTACATTACTAAACGAAGGTTGTATATGCGGTGGTATGCGCGTTCGTGTTCGGGTGGCGGTTGTATTGTGCACGGCTTGCTTCTGGCCTCTGCCATCCGTGCATATATACAAACATTACTAAACGAAGGTTGTATATGCGGTGGTTTGCGCGTTCGCGTTCGGGCGTCAGTTGTATTGTGACCTGAAGTTTAGTTTTACAGGTTGTGTTGTTTGGGCACCACCTACTGACTCTGGGAAGCCGCTGGGTTTGACTCTGTGGCGCTGAGGTGCAGTGCGTGTGCGCTTTCGGTACTTCTTACCACTGGCATCCATGCATATATACAACCTTCATTTAGTAATATAGATAAGCCTGCTTTAATATGCCTGGTTATTCACAGAAACTTGGTTTTTAACATGCCAGTAAACCTTTATTTTAGTGAAAGAAACTGTGTTATTAGTCTATGAGCATCCTGGTTAACAGATGTAGATTTATCTGCGAGTAACCCAGTTGTTTGAACCTATATACCCTTTACCAAGTTACAATTATGGATTTTGTAGTTTGTACTTGTCTGTTGCGTTCTGTTTGATGCTTTGCTTTGCAAACACTTTCGGAAGCCATAGGTAGAAGAGTCCACAAGAGCAGTTTCCTGAGGTAAATACTCAAGGCATCACATTTTTGCTTCTCTTAGCTGAAATAATCTGTCACAATATTTCAGAAATTAGTAAATTAATGTTCATTAGCGGAACATACAGTGGTGAGCTTAGCTACACAATCTCGGAGAGCACTAGGGTAAATGCCTACTTGAATTACTTTTTAAAGTAACGAGTAATCTAACACATTACTTATTTTACTGAAGTAAAAATACCTGCATTGTTATTATCACAGCAGCACTGGGTGTAAAGTAAGAAGCATATGTATAAGTGCACCACTCCTGTACAGAGCTCAGTCACACAGCCAAGCAGAAAAGAGTGTGCATCATGCAATCCAGTAACAAAAACATATGAATAAAATGTCAGTTTAGTACTAATCTAGCAATTTGCAATAGATATGTTAAAAGTGTAATTGGGTGACAAAGTGGCCAAGATGAGGCTGAAGCTGGCTACTCATTTAGATTTTCTGTTCCACCTTAAATTATGCTATGTTTTGCGGTGGATGTTATTTACTTCACAGCACATGGAAGACTAATTGTGTATTTATAAAGCACAAGAAAATTATCACAGGCTCCAGGCTTGTTTTCAGATGGACAGTGGCCGATGATGTTTAACGGTTTTTTTTTATGGAGGAAAACTCCATAAAATTACTTGAGTGTAAATGGAGGTTTTTTAAGATACCAGGTTTCTCCTTTCACCAGGTTACTTATCTTATTGTGGTTTTTTATGTGCATGTAAACAGCTTTCATTGTTGAATCAAAAATTCGTTGAAAAATTTAAAGTTTTCATTTTACATAATAAAGTAATATTTTACTTAACAGTACAGGTTAAAAGTTTGGACAGACCTCCTCATTCAATGTGTTTTCTTTATTTTTATGACCATTTACAGCACTACATCACTCTCCTTCTTGGTCAAATAGCCCTTACACAGCCTGGAGGTGTGTTTGGGGTCATTGTCCTGTTGAAAAATAAATGATCGTCCAACTAACCTGACTTCTGCACAACACAACTGCTGGTCCCAATCCCATTGATAAAGCAAGAAATTCCACTAAATAACCCTGATAAGGCACACCTGTGAAGTGAAAACCATTTCAGGTGACTACCTGTTGAAGCTCATCGAGAGAATGCCAAGAGTGTGCAAAGCAGTAATCAGAGCAAAGGGTGGCTATTTTGAAGAAACTAGAATATAAAACATGTTTTCAGTTATTTCACCTTTTTTTGTTAAGTATATAACTCCACATGTGTTCATTCATAGTTTTGATGCCTTCAGTGAGAATCTACCAATGTAATTGGTCATGAAAATAAAGAAAACACATTGAATGAGGAGGTGTGTCCAAACTTTTGGCCTGTACTGTATATAGTGCCTTATTGTAAACTCAAGTTACATTTCAAAGATAATCAAAATTATACAATACAATAAAACCATAAAAATGTTAAACTAACACAGAATATTATAAAAGAAATTAAAATATATAGCATAATACATTGTTATTTTAAAAGAAGAACTGATCAGTATAGACTGTCAGATTTACAATTACGAAATTGTCATGTTGAGCAAAAAGATTTGTTCTGTGGTTGGACTTAAAGGAAGATAAATTTGTGCATTTATGGAGAGGCCGCAGAAGATTGTTCCAGTGTGTGAGAAAAGCTACACTGAAAGATCTGTCTCCCACAGTACACTGACATGTAACAGGAACAGAAAGTTGACCACTGCCCATGGATCTCATTAAGCATACAGGTTTGTAGGGAAAGGGAAGTTCAGAAATTTAAGAAGGTGCAATGCCATTTAAAGCTTTAAATCTAAGAACAAGTAGTTTTATTCTATATGAGCTGCAATAGGAAGCCAGTGTAACTGTCATAGAACAGATGTGGTTTGTGCAGCTTTCCAAGTGTGAGTAGGTAACCTGGCAGCAGACTTTTGTATATATTGCAGTTTATTAAGAGATTTGGCAGGCAACCTGAAAACAGTGAATTACAGTAATCTACACGAGAAGTGATAAAAGCATGAACAAGAATTTCTGCATCATGAAAAATGAGAGAAGAACGGAGATGGGCAATATTACATAAGTGACAAAATGCTAGTCGTTAACCTTTGAAAGAGCATAGTCTCCATATTCATTATTTTATTTTATAATTGTCAGAACTCAGCAAGAATAAGTTTGGAAATTTTCAAGTCAAAGTCATTTGTTCACTATCATGGTATATATTAATTTGCCAAATTGAATTCTGTTCTAAAGTGAAGTATTTTTTTTATTAATTTAAAAAATATGCCTGTTTTTGCGGTTTAAAATAGTTTTCAAGTAACATAAGTCAAAATGTGAAAACAACAGCCTTAAAATTTCATGGTGTGGATCAGTACTCGATAATGCTCTTGGCTTAAAAAATTGACACATTTTAAAAGAAGACCATCTGTATACTTCACCTCACTGCTTGTCTCGTTCTATGCCATAGGGGGATGGTTTCCTTTAGCTTGTACTTTTCACCTTGAAAAATCATCTACAAGCTCTGTTATTGAAATTATTGAATGCTGATGCCCAGATCTGAGTTGCCGTATCTGTTCTGTAGACAACTAGACAGTAATTACTGGAAAAAAGTCACACAATCACTTGGCCTGTGAGAAAGAATATCATAGACAAATCCAAAAATAACTCCACTTATTTAATGCTGTGTTCCATTTACGTCAGATGTTGGATTTGGCAATGACGTCACACCTGAGTTTACCACTTTCCACTAAAACATTTAGAAAACCAATATGGATGCCTTCAGGAATATCTTAGTAGTTCTTAGAATATTGACAACTACTGAGCAATGCATTATGCGGTACTTAGCACATCGAAACACCATAGCAACATGCCTACAGATAGAAGTAAGGCAGTTCTGTGTGTACTGACTTAATGAGGCACAAGTAGATAGAAGTGCTAAAATACAGTATAATATTACAGTTTTTACTTGCTGTTGATGCAAGGTACAGACATACAGAGTAGGATATCTGAGATGTGGAAGCATTCCACTTAAATCTTTCTACTGAGAACTCGGATATTCTGAACTCTTATTCATGGACCACGGAAAGCATCTGCAGGGAATAATTGTGGAGACATAGTTATTACAACAACAACAACAACATTTATTTATATAGCACATTTTCATACAAACAGTAGCTCAAAGTGCTTTACATATTAAAGAATAGAAAAATGAAAGACACAATTATAAAACAAAATAAATCAACATTAATTAACATTGAATCAGAGTAAGGTTCAATGGCCATTACTGCTGGATTATGTATTAACAATGGACAACATCAATGATGTTTCATTATGCTATTTAAAATAATTTAGTACTTTGCTATAGTTGTGGAAAAAACTTTCCTCCATTTTAAAAATAGTCATTCACGGAGACCAGATGAAAATGCAGAAGAATTATTTATTTATCTATACTAATAAAAGGCAAAGCCCTCACTGACTGACTGACTAACTCACTGACTCACTCACTCACTGACTCATCACTAATTCTCCAACTTCCCGTGTAGGTAGAAGGCTGAAATTTGGCAGGCTCATTCCTTACAGCTTCCTTACAAAAGTTGGGCAGGTTTCATTTCGAAATTCTACGCGTAATGGTCATAACTGGAAGGTATATTTCTCCATATACTGTAATGGAGTTCAGCTCGAAAGCCGTGGGGGGCGGAGTTTCGTGTGACATCATCACGCCTCCCACGTAATCACGTGAACTGACTGTCAACGCAGTACGTAGAAAACCAGGAAGCACTCCAAAAAGCTCTGAAGAAAACATGCATTATATAATTGAGAAGGCAGCGAAACAATAATAAGCGAGCGAGTTACATATACAACCATATTCATGAGTGCTGCTACTTCGGAAACAAAGCACGGTGTAAACCTGAAGTTTAAATTAAGTTCATAGACACGCTACCGCTGGCATTTGTCATGCCCACGGGTAATGTGGGATACAAGTTTAATGAGAGGACGCGGCATATAAACGAGAGTTTTGATCACTTTGTAACTAAGTTAAAATTGCAGGTAAAGGGCTGTGCTTATGCAAATTCCGAGAGACTGTGTTTGTGGGGGATTGACAGTTAAGGCGGGTGGGGGAGTCACGTCATCATTTCCCCTCCCATTCACCTCATTTCGCTCTGAGCTGAGCTCCGCAGCTGACGCAGTCTTACAGAAGTGACTTTGTGACGCTGCTACCAAATACTCACAAAAAAATCCACAAGTTAATACACACGCTGTCTGTAGAGTTTCTCCACATTGAATCCTCCAGGCACTACTTACAAAAGGTTACATTGACAATCGTGTTACTTTATTTTTAAAATGTTTCCTTTTCTTAGCACAGGCACAGCTGAGAAGCTTTGATGCATGTGCTCCATAACACCTTAAAAAATAATGCATTTAATCACACTTTCAATTCCAAGCAAAGGGGAACTCCTGTCAATGCATGATTTCCTGGTACACCGATTACATTGATCAGCGTTTCCCGATTCATTTTACCCTTGCACCCAATTGGTTTGAGAAGAAGTATGAAAAAATATGAGGTTAACAAAGAAAAACAGATCACCAATTGAATCTTTATGAATAATCGATTCACCATCAATAATTGTTTTGGTAAAACCAGACTCCGTGTAATCCTCCTTCCATTTTATAAATTTTCCGCCACTAGCCATGATTAAATGAACGTAAAAAAGTAAGAGCGAAGCGAGGGTGACTTATTCAGGCAGGCAGGCGACGGCTCAATAGCTCGAATTTGGACATAAGTAGATTCTATTTAGTCACCAGAAATATCTTTGGTAGTAATGGAAGTTGAATTTAGTCTTTAAATTTCTATGGTAAAGAAATAGTTATGCAATGATGGCTAAATCTAACTAGATTTTATATATTCAGGTTTTGACTTTATATATTCTATCAATGACTTTATATATTCAACTTTTGACTTTATATATTCAGAGACAAGTTTAACTTTATATATACCGACGCTAACTTTATATATTCAAGTTTTAACTTTATATATTCGGTAATGACTTTATATATTCAACTTTTCACTTTATATATTTCAGCGCTGACTTTATATATTCTGACGCTGACTTTATATATTCAAGTTTTGAATTTATATATTCCGACAGTGACTTTATATATTCAAGTTTTGACTTTATATATTCAGACGCCGACTTTATATATTCAGAAAATCAATGTATTTGCCTGTTTGGCACCCCATAGTATATGTGTCTGTGTATATATGTACACATGTATGTGTATGTATGTATGTATGTATGTATATATATATATATATATATATATATATATATATATATATATATATATATATATATATATATATATATATATATATATATATATATATATATATATATATATATATATATATACATACACAGTGGTGTGAAAAACTATTTGCCCCTTCCTGATTTCTTATTCTTTTGCATGTTTGTCACATAAAATATTTCTGATCATCAAACACATTTAACCATTAGTCAAATATAACACAAGTAAACACAAAATGCAGTTTTAAATGATGGTTTTATTATTTAGGGAGAAAAAAATCCAAACCTACATGGCCCTGTGTGAAAAAGTATTTGCCCCTTGTTAAAAATAACCTAACTGTGGTGTATCACATCTGAGTTCAATTTCCGTAGCCACCCCAGGCCTGATTACTGCCACATATATATATATATATATATATATATATATATATATATATATATATATATATACACACAGTGAACCCTCGTTTATCACGGTTAATCCGTTCCAGACTCTACCGTGATAAATTAATTTTCGCGAAGTAGGATTCTTTATTTATAAATCGAATATTTTCGCAGTTAGAGTATAGAAAACCTGTTTACAACCTTCTAAATACGTTTTTTAGCATTATTAGAGCCCTCTAGACATGAAATAACACCCTTTAGTCACCATTGCACTCATATTACCCAATATATTAGACAAAATAAGACATATTAGACGTTACAAATATCATATTACTAGGCTCACTCGCCTTTTAAGGCGACCGACTTTTATCCTCAATTTTGTGCTCCATGTGTACATCAGGCATGTAAGTGTAGAGAATGAGAACATCAAAGTGTCCATTCATAACATCTCCCGAAAACCTATGTTTTTTTTTTTATCCCCTCAAATGCCTGCCCAAAGTCGTACAATGTCAGCCCGAATCTGTACCGCTAAAGACGGAGTTTCATGCACTAAATAAGTTATAGATGAGAATAAGCAAGCACCATCTCCCCTGATATTTACTACGCAGTGAGGCATTTGTACTCCATCAACATTAATTATTTCCAGAGACATCATTTTGTCTATTTTTCCAGCGCATCGCGCACAAAAGCAAGGGAACAATGAGAGCACCAGAACTCCGGTCACATCACGTCGCTTCGTACCTCAAGCCGCAAGTAGTAAGTCTGTAATAAGCTGAATACCGCTACGCTTTGCACTCACGGGACGGAAGGACAATCCCGAACGCTTTTATATAGTAGATTATTGTACTGTATATTGTGACGGACAGCCGGGTCCCATGCCCGGCCGGGACACCCCTCTTGTGTATATTCCGGGGGAGCCACCATGGACACTTCAGTACCTCCCCCGGGACGCTTGGTGGCAGCCTCCATGGCGGACGGTGATTCCCCAACCACCTGCAGGGTTCCATGGGAGATGGAGTCCTCCACAGCCTGGTTGGGGGCTCGGGTGGCCGCTAGGGGGAGCTGTATGGAGTCCGTAGCCTGGCTGCTTGAATTCTCAGCCCCACCCGGAAGGGCAATTAGGACCAGGTGGTCAACCAGCTGGAACTCTTCTGGGTGGGGTATAAAAAGGGCCAGCCACCTCCACTCGAGGCCAGAATCGGGAGGAAGAGGACGAGGTTGCCTGGGAGGAGTGGTGGAGCAGGAAAGTGGTTTGTGTGGGGTTTATTTGTGCTTGGACTGTGTTGGGCCTGTGGGACATGGGGAAGACGTGTGCCCACGGCTGAAGAAATAAAAATAAAGAACCGTTGAGTGTGAACACGTGCCTCTGCGTAGTCTGTGCCGGGTCGGGCGCTATATGGCGCCTTTCACAATATACAGTATATGGCTTTATTAGTATTAGTAATGTATTTATTTATTTGTGACTTGTGAGTCGCTGCGTTGCACCCAAAAGATGAGGCTAAGTCTGAGGACTTCAGGAAAACCAGACTGGAACCAATTTTAAACAGGAACAGCAAGGTTATTTACTACAGCGGGTGTTACCACTCTACTACACACAGACACGTCAAACGTGGCAGGGCTAGGATCGGGGCCAGTTCAGGCGACAGATGTGTTGCACGAGGAAGCAGGAGCTTACCTTGCTTCTGTGGCGCTGCAAATCTGCGGGGCGCTGTGAACCTGTGTTGCCTCAGTGACAATCAGCCCTTAACAGACTTGTCAATCGTTTTTGATGTGTCACCCCGTTGGAGAGGGTATCTAGAAGACTGTTGGCTCAAATCCTGTTACTGCCAGAAGGGATTCTACTTGTTTGGACCTTTAAACATGGGCTTTAACCTGAAAATTAGTCTGGGGCGCTTTACAATGCTTGCCCCTGTGCTCTGACCCTCAAAAGGGCAAGTGAAAAGAAAATTGCCACTCATGGATTAATAAAGTATATCATCATATAAAATCACTGGGAATGGGATTACAATGTTTTTCACACACTTGGAGTAATTGCTACACAGCCTGATCTGGCAAAGAGCAGAGTGTGGAAGGAGCAAGCTGCAAAGCAGTAGTACACACACAAAAATATCTAGTATCCACAAAACAATGAGCTAAAAGATTAGACAACAAAAAACAACTGAAAACCAGTAAATAAAAGTTACAAGCTCTTCAAAAATATCAGTAAGCTGATAATAATTTCTCCAGTTCATTCTGAATTTCTTTAAATTAAAAAAAAAAACACTTTTTTGTCATAGCAATATAAATGTTATATTCAGCTGTTCATTTGACTTTTTAATATATCAATATTAATTATTATTAATTATTAATTATATCAGTTATCAATCTGTCCATCCATGCTGATCTGTCTTTCAAACAAGCAAGCATAATGACGATCACACCTACATGACAACCTGGAACCATAAAAGATGAGTAACTACTAGGAAAGTGAGACACTGTAAACGGCACATAACATTTAACAGAACATGACAGTAGATATCTGCTACTCTGTCCAAATGTATACTGATATCATAAATGGTATGGTATTTTATGGTTAATTGAATATTTTCAGTTGCTCTGCAGGAAAGGCATTTTTCAGTTCTATTCCTTTTGTAATTAATTTAAAATGTTTGTTTTATCATGAAAAATGTATTTTCAATTTTTTATAGGTTTTTCCATCATCAGATACTAGTGGTCACCTTCAGCCTCCAGGACAGGTTCCTTGTCAGCTACCTCAAGCTCCTGCACAAATTCCAGCAGCAGCTGTTCCACAGGCTCCCCAGGCTTCTGTTCCTGTACCTAGTCAGCCAGCACCTCCATTGGCTACTCAGGTATTATAGGCTATTGAGTCTGAAGTCATCTAATTTATCTGTCTATAAAATAATTTTTAAAAGATTACTGGAGAATGAAGAAATATTTGCAGCATATGGTCAAATTTTGTTTTTATTGTTAATTTTGAAATTTCAAACTTGCCTGTATTTGAATCAATACTATCGTAAAGGACATAAACCGCTACTGGCAGTTTTACAGTCTGTATCCCACACTGATGATTTTGACATTTTTACTACTCAAATATGTCTTGTGATTGTTCAGTGAAACTAATTGCAAGTTAGAAATACTATATGTCTGCAGCAGCCAATAGGCCACTGTTTTAGTTAACCAGTAAAACACAAGAGATGGATTTCATGTTCAAGGTTATTGTCATTGTACATAGTTAAAAAGCTTACATGTATCCCTTTGGTTAGTGACAGGTAATACTATAGCAACAACAGGAAAATGATACATTAAATGCAGTATCATAAATTGAATGTAGTATATGTACAATGTATACAGTGCATCTGGAAAGTATTCACAGCGCATCACTTTTTCCACATTTTGTTATGTTACAGCCTTATTCCAAAATGGATTAAATTCATTTTTTTCCTCAGAATTCTACACACAACACCCCATAATGACAACATGAAGAAGGTTTACTTGAGGTTTTACAAATTACTTAAAAATAAAAAAACTGAGAAATCACATGTACATAAGTATTCACAGCCTTTGCTCAATACTTTGTCGATGCACATTTGGCAGCAATTACAGCCTCAAGTCTTTTTGAATATGATGCCACAAGCTTGACACACCTCTCCTTGGCCAGTTTCGCCCATTCCTCTTTGCAGCAGCTCTCAAGCTCCATCAGGTTGGATGGGAAGCGTCGGTGCACAGCCATTTTAAGATCTTTCCAGAGATGTTCAATCGGATTCAAGTCTGGGCTCTGGCTGGGCCACTCAACGACATTCACAGAGTTGTTCTAAAGCCACTCCTTTGATATCTTGGCCCCTTTGATATCTTGTCGTTGTCCTGCTGAAAGATGACCGTCGCCCCAGTCTGAGGTCAAGACTGCTCTGGAGCAGGTTTTCATCCAGGATGTCTCTTTACATTGCTGTAGTCATATTTCCCTTTATCCTGACTAGTCTCCCAGTTCCTGCCGCTGAAAAACATCCCCACAGCATGATGCTGCCACAACCATGCTTCACTGTAGGGATGGTATTGGCCTGGTGATGAGTGGTGCCTGGTTTCCTCCGAACGAGACGTCTGGCATTCACACCAGAGTTCAATCTTTGACTTATCAGACCAGAGAATTTTGTTTCACATGGTCTGAGAGTCCTTCAGGTGCCTTTTGCTAAACTCCAGGCAGGCTGCCATGTGCCTTTTACTAAGGAGTGGCTTCCGTCTGGCCACTCTACCATACAGGCCTGATTGGTGGATTGCTGCAGAGATGGTTCTCCTTCTGGAAGGTTCTTCTCTCTCCACAGAGGACCTCTGGAGCTCTGACACAGTGACCATCGGGTTCTTGGTCACCTCCCTGACTAAGACCCTTCTCCCCAGATCGCTCAGTTTAAATCGCCGGCCAGCTCTAGGAAGACCCCTGGTGGTTTCGAACTTCTTCCACTTATGGATGATGAAGGCCACTGTGCTCATTGGGACCTTCAAAGCAGCAGAAATTTTTCTGTAACCTTCCCCAGATTTGTACCTCGAAACAATCCTGTCTCGGAGGTCTACAGACAATTCCTTTGACTTCATGCTTTGTTTGGGCTCTGACATGAACATGAATCCATTTTGGAATAAGTCTGTAACATAACAAAATGTGGAAAAAGTGATGCACTGTGAATACTTTCCGGATGCACTGTATATTACATATATGTTATAAATAGCTACAATAGCATGTATTTTATAGTATGAGAGCTGTTTGAGCAATCTTAGAAGTTTTGTATGCAAACTTTCTCCAAATATACTGATGTGAGTGTTGATGGTCCTTTACATTTGCCAGAATGGCACGGGGAGGACCCTCCACATTGCCTTTTGGTCTTCATCTGAACAGGTACCATACCAGAATGTTATGCAGACATTCATTGTGGACTTCACTACATACCTATTTGTAAACTTGCCTGATGGTAATAGAAATGTGTCACTTTAGGTTGTTGACAATCAACAAATTTATAGCTGCCTGCCGTCCACAGCAACGACTCTGATATAGATATGGTTGTGATATGCCTCCTGCTTCCTGAAATCTATGACCACCAGAAGTTGTATTCTTTCATAGTTGTTTGATCAAAGCAGTAAGTCAAAGCTCTGAGATGAGCCCTCACTTACATGTCCTAAAATGCAATATACATTGTATATGTATTCAAGCCAAGGCCTTTCATCTGTGCAGAGAAAAAATAAAAAAAGCAAAACTGTTTCCAAAGTTACTGTATGTTGCATGAATAAACCCTTACACAATTTGTTCCATGTTGATATCAAGTAGGAATGTGTTTAGAGCCCTATCAGCGAAATGAACTTGTATAACAGAATCCAAAAAGACAATGCTAAATTTAAACTTGGATTGTAATCAATAGACACCAGCTAAAGAACACCTAATAAAATAATCAGTTTTAAAGATGGACATTATTAGTTTTCTTTTCGACATCTATTTCTTCATACTGTAATTCATTATGATTATATCTAAAGCTTCATTATTCAATAAATATCCATTTACCATTTCAAAACAACACATTTATTGCTGTTTATAGCAATGGTTTTTATTTCTTGTCTTCTTAGAGAATCAATCCTGGGGGGCTATCAAAAACAGGGCCTGTTAAGCCCCTTGAGACATTCATTGTGTGATTTTTTTTTTTTGGGCTATACAAGAAATAAATTGTCATTGAGTTTTGCAGCGAGACAATTACACTTTTTTTTTTCACCCTTTGTTCTACTGTAAAGCAAACCTATCAAAGAACTCTTAATATTTTTTTTTTTTTTTAATTTTCAGGTTCCATCAGCACCTGTTCCTACTAATGTGCCTGTAGACGACTTATCAAAAACAACCATCAGTCTGGTATTAAGGTTAAGGTATATAAAAGTTTTCAATCATATTCTCCCCATTCAAGAAATATCAGAAAGTTTACCTTGAAGTATTCAAATTGTTCAAAAATATCATAGAATTTACCAACAGAAAAATACATTTCAGAGAATTAAAGTAAGTGTAGTTTAGAGATAGTTATTGATAAATGCTTGTATCCCTCTGTGAAATGTTGTCCTATCCTTAAGTATTAATAAAAACAGGGGAAAAATAGTATACAGTAATCCATCGCTATATCACGCTTCGACTTTCTCGGCTTCACTCTATTGCAGATTTTAAATGTAAGCATATCTAAATATATATCACGGATTTTTTGCTGGTTTGCGGATTTCTGCGGACAATGGGTCTTTTAATTTATGGTACATGCTTCCTTAGTTTGTTTGCCCAGTTGATTTCATACAAGGGACGCTATTGGCGGATGGCTTAGAAGCTACCCAATCAGAGCATGTATTACATATTAAATAAAACTCCTCAATGATATAAGATATGCTTCCCGCGCGGTGCTTGATTGTTTGCTTTTCTCTCTCTCTCACCCTTTCTGACATTCTCTGCGCCTGACAGAGGGGGTGTGAGCAGAGGGGCTGTTTGCCTAGAGGATACGGACGCTTCTCTACAAAATGTCATTTTATCACGGTGCTTCCGCATACTTAAAAGCACGTATTGATTTATTGATTGTTTGCTTTTATCTCGCTCTCTCTCTCTGACATTCTCTGCTCCTGATGGCGCTCCTTCGAAGAAAAGATATGTTTGCATTCTTTTAATTGTGAGAAAGAACTGTCATCTCTGTCTTGTCATGGAGCACAGTTTAAACTTTTGACTAAAGGGTGTTATTTCATGTCTAGAGGGCTCTAATAATGTTAACAGTGTGGGAGAGTTTATAAGGGCTTAAAATATATAAAAATAACCATACAAACATATGGTTTCTACTTTGCAGATTTTCATCTATCGCGGGGGGTTCTGGAACGCAACCCCCGCGATCGAGGAGGATTACTGTATTTGAAATGTGTCTCTCTTGCTTAAAGGATTAATGGTTTTAAAGGCATTTTGAAACAATATAAGAGTATATAACGAATTCTCTTTAATTCTATCACGGTTTTAAGTAGTGTAAACAATACCTAGATAGTTGGTCATTCAATCAAGAAATGTAGAAATATTAAAGCAAACAACAACCCTCCTCAAACAGTCACAAGAAATTCTTTGGCTAAAGGTTGTTAATGTTAGTGTGTCATATTTAATATGCGTGCGTGTGTGTGTGTGTGTGTGTGTGTGTGTGTATACAGTGGAACCACAAATCGGGTTACGACCAAAGTTTGGCAAACTTTGCATCTGCTCACAACCACACACTCGTGTGACGAGCAAGCCAGTTTCCCTTCCGGTTTGTATGCATCGATGATTTCCGTATGTGTTCAGTCTGTCCCTGTGCATTCGCTGTGAACTCTTTGTGCTCTTTTTGTTTCCCTTCCGGTTCTTACGCGCCTGTGATTTACGCACGTGTTCAGTCTCTCCCTGTACAGTACATTGTTCTCGGTCAGACGTGCATTGCGAGAGGGACTTTGTGGTATAGTAAATCCACATCTCACATCAAGAGGCCAGTTTTAAATAAATAATTGCCGCGCTTGCAGCTTAGCGAAGGGGCATGGTAGTTGATTGCTACAGCGCGAGGCGACTTAAGGGAGGAAAAAGAACAGAAAGACGGAGGTTGTGGAGTGAGGAAGTAAGCAGGAAGCAGTGTGGAAAGAATCGGTGCAAACGAGTGCATTCTCACAGGGAGGCAGCTAGCTGGGCAGTGAGCCCAAGCAGGGTTGTTTTGGCCGACACCCGGTGGGGCAGAAGGAAGCGGTTGCTCCAGTTGAGCGATCAAGGAGCTGGAGTGACCAGAAGAATGAAGGCTGGCCGTGTAAGGCCAAGAAGGCAGTTAAAGAATGCACCGGGCTTGTTTTTAAAGAGACTGCTTTGAGCATTGTTTTAGCCTTGTATTTAATGAAGACTTTTTTCTATTGGATTTTAACCTCCACTTCACTTCTGTTTTCATGAGACTAGTTATTTATTGAAGGATTCTGAAAGCACTGCACTTTACTTAATTTGGACATTGTTTTTGATTGTTGTTTTGTTGATTTTAATAAAAGCACTTGGCACTTTTTGCACCATCCGATTGCTCCATTTTAGTGCCTCACTGTCGTGCTCATCAGTAACATTACCGACGGTGACAAGTTTAATGGCTCCCAGAAGCGAGATGGGAGCATGCAGCGAACCCGCATCATTACAGACTTTACCTCAAAACTGTAATCTCCTCTCCACCCAGTTCCTCCTCACTTCCTTCATCCCAGAACTCGACTCATGCAAGGTTAGTTTATGATTAGTTTTTGTATTGCAGATTTTTCAAATGTTCATTTTTCGGTTCGTAGCGTGAATTGTAGCAATGTTACTTTTCTTGGTTGTTCATTAAATTACGGATTTTTCAAATGTTCATTTTTTTTCCCTGTGCTTTAAACTCATTCAAAAAAAAGTGTTTACAGCGAGCAGTTTGTAAGGCTATAGGGTGAATTCTTGCAATGTTACTTTTCTCTGTTCAAGGTTTACTCAGTGTTATTCAATGTTTTTACATTTATTTTACTACTAGCAAAATACCCGCGCTTCGCAGCGAAGAAGTAGTGTGTTAAAGAAGTTATGAAAAAGAAAAGGAAACATTTAAAAAATAACAATCTGATTGTCAATGTAATTGTTTTGTCACTGTTATGAGTGTTGCTGTCATCAAGGATTTGATTATCATTATTTCTTTCAATCTGGTTCGTATTTGGAGGACGTGTTGTTTTGAAGTTACATTCCGTGTTTGTCAACCATTGTAAAGATAACAGGTTTCATTCATCGAAGTGTTCACTACGCAAATCGCAACTCGTGAATGTAAGATGTTTAACAGGCATTTCCGGTATTAACTTATGTTAAATGTACCATGATGTGACGTAAGGGGAGCTGACTGTAAAAAGACAAGGAGGAACGTATTTTGAATGAAAAGGGAGAAGACAGCGAAGGAGCAGAAAAGTGAGAAGGAAAACTGTTTAAATAAAGAGCTAGGAAGGTGAATGGAAAGAAGCAGCCAACGGTAAAGCAAGGAAGACTTTGTAATAAGGACGGTTCGGTGCACGTAGAAGGTGTAACAATAAGATTGTTAAGCCTTATGATAATGTTCCCGCATGGAGGATTTAGAGAGACGCACTGGGAGAAGTATAATCTGAACCTCTCTACAGTTTCGTTTATGTTCGGATTGTAATGTTCATCAAATTTACGTATCTGGTCCAGTGGCAAACCGTGCATTTCACACCTAGGCCTTCAGTAGTGCTCTGTCTGAATCAACCCGCCCCTCAAAAACTAATTTATGGTTATAAAAACCATGTTAATATGCAGAAATACAGTATAAAGAGCCGCTGCATCACAGATAGATAACTCCTGTAGCCACAATAAATGCCTTTATTGAATAGACAAACCAGGGGTGAACAAGTTCCTTTCTACTGCAGCTACAGCCGTGACACACATAAAAAACATCAATAATAACTCATAAACTTAATATACGCAATATTATTTAGGAAAATTGCAACATTTCACTCACTAAAAATTTGGATTATTTGTAAACAAAATCCATCCTCCTCTCTTTCCTCAAAAACAGTTCAATTACTGTGTTGTACAGATTATCCGTGCACTTCAGTTCCATCAAAAAGTCCCTTTCTATCGTCATCAACGCTAATGCTGAAAGTCAAACCTGCCCTGTCGTATTTCTGGCATAAGTTTTAATTCGCTTTAGGGCTGAAAATGTCCGCTCGACAGAAGCAGTGTACACGGGAATGGTCACTGCCAAATATACAAATGTGTACAGCTGCCCCATGCTCTCATTCAGATTTTTCTGATGAAGGAAGTCAAGGAGATCAGTGGGAGATTTTCCTGCAAAATCACCCATGTCATACATTACAGTCAGTTCTGTTTTTAGCTGAGACAGATCAAAAACTGCTCTGTGGCTCTTGTGTTAAACTGGAGAAGGCTGCATGCGGGAATTTTTTCTTGTATTCCCGAAACTTCTGGGGGTCAAGGAGTGTGACAAACATCAGTTTTTCGTGGTCTTGAAATCTGGTCTGTATCTGGCAAATAATATTGTTCAGAATCCTGCCATGGAGTTGGCGGTAGTGCACGCAAGGATTTTGCACTCGGAGCCTCCTCGACATTTATTCTGTGTTAGAGGGCCTGCAGAACGGATTGTGAAGGCCTCTCTGCCTGGCAACAAATGATGGCTAAATTGAGATTGGTTAAATGCTTTAATACGAAAATACATGTATGGAAGCAGCACAACCATCGGAAAAGCTATGAAAGAAAGCGGACAGACTGTTTGGAATTATTTAATAAGTATTCATGGACAAAATATAATTAACATCAGTTTGTGATTCAGATATTTTTTTTAGGCCAGCAGAGAAGGCCTTGCAGGCCCTGACGGCCCAGCACTCAAGCTCATGGTTAACTCATCAGGTCTTAGGGCCAATTTATACTTCACGCTCAGAACGCGTACGCGCCCGCATCATGGCTACCACGCGTTCCCAGCGTTCATTTCACGCGTCCTCTGAGCAGGTCCTCAGAAATTAACGCGCAGAAATTAACATGACGCATGCGTGAGTTGCAGTACCAGCAAAAAGTCGGGGGGGCGCAGTGTGCTAAAAGTCGGAACGTGACGTCAGAGTCTCTGTTTACTATCTACATGTGACAACAGTTCAATGTGGTGAAGCAAAATGCCGACATACAGATGCATTCGTGGTGCTTTTATATTCAAGCGTCGCATATTCCCGATCGTAATGACACGATACATTTTAAAAGTCTCACATACCATCTTTTGTGCCGTCTATTTTTTATTTTTTTACTTTAGCTGCTGTCAGGTTCAAGAAGCTCGTAGCGATTAAAAACTGGGATGACGTTTACAATAGTCTGCTTTAATAATAAAGTAAACTACGAGGTTAAAGTGGACATTTCGAGATTAAAACCGCAATTTCCACTTTAATCACAAAATACACGTTTTCACCGTGTCTTTTATTTTTTTCTCAGTGGCTCAAATACAGCGCTATACATTATGTTGCCAATGTGAAGTTGCAAAAAAATAGACGGCACAAAAGTGAGACTTTTAAAATGTATCGTGTCATTACGATCGGAAATATGCGACGCTTGAATATAAAAGCACCACGAATACATTTGTATGTCGGCGTTTTGCTTCACCACATCGAAGCATTCATCCCGTAGGATCTGCATAGAGGCTTTCTGTCACATTTAGATAGTTCCCGAACATAATGACACGATATATTTTAAAAGTCTCACATACGATCTTTTGTGTCGTCTATTTTATTTTTTTATTTTTGCAACTTAACAACAACAACATAAAGTATAGCGTTATATTTGAGCCACTGAGAAGAAAAAAAAGGACACGGTGAAAACGTGTATTTTGTGATTAAAGTGGAAATTTCGGCTTTAATCTTGAAATGTCCACTTTAACCTCGTAGTTTACTTTATCATTAAAGCAGACCGTCGTAAACGTCATCCCAGTTTTTAATCGCTACGAGCTTCTTGGACCTGACAGCAGCGGAAAGCAGCAATAGATCGCCACAGAACAAATTAAATGTATGATATTCCAACTCTCTGCACATTTAGAATCTTTAGATTTATACTTGATATCACTTTCATGATGAAAGGCATTAAAGTGTGTATGTTACATTTTACATATAATTTCGTTTAAATAATGAATACTGCTAATTACACACATGGGGGAATAATTACACACATGCGGGTGTCACGGTGGCGGAGCGATAGCACTGCTGTCTCACAGGGAGTTATGTTGCTGGTATTTCCTGCTTGTATTCCGCACTGTGCTCCGGTTTCCTTCCAAAGATAGGCAGATTTGGGGATTTGGTGCCGCTAAAATGACGCTAGTGTATGTGTGTGCTTGTATTCACCTTGCGATGAGCTGAGGCCTCGTCAAGGGACTGTTTCTCACTCATGTCCAATGCTTCCTGGAATGGACACATCCCTGGATTGATGGATTTAATCAATAAACATCCTTTTCAGAGATATTGCGGGTAAGGTGTCATCAGAATTTAATAGGTGTTCTAGGCAATTCACAACACAGAGAAGCCGAACATGTTCTCACCGTGATAATATCTCGCACTGACACCTGGTGGATTCCTCCAGATTTACGTAAAGTACGCGCGCAAGTATGAACACTACAACGCTTGCGTAGCAGGAGCATCTGCTGCAGCATGCGTCGCATCGCGTGAAGTATAACTCCGGCCTTACATCACCAGTCAGTGCCTGACACAATTCTCTGCCACTCTCTCCAATAAGATAACGGAATAATCTGACCTTGGTGTTTTCCTCTGCCTCCGGCATTGCAAGTTTTGTGTTCTCCATGACTTCGCCAGGTCTTTAGCATCGAGGCTTTATACCCTGCATCTTCTCATTAAACTTGTATCTCGCGAATATCTTGTGCGATCTTGCGATATCCACAGCTTTATTTAGTTTTAACTCAGACCCGGCGCTTAAAAGATTCTCAAGCACTTTCGCTGAGGGAGAGTTTCCACAGTAGTTGCACTTATGAATATGCTAAGCACAGTCCTTCAACCGCGAATATTTACCTTATATGGGCAGGCACTCAATTACGTGGGAGGCGTGATGATGCGAGACGCAACTCCGCCTCAAATGGCGACCGAGCTGCAGGCTATGGCCGTATACAGTATATGGACGAAAGTAGGTTCCAGTTATGACCATTACGTGTAGAATTTCAAAATGAAACCTGCCTAACTTTTGTAAGTAAGCTGTAAGGAATGAGCCTGCCAAATTTCAGCCTTCCACCTACAATGGAAGTTGGAGAATTAGTGATGAGTGAGTGAGTGAGTGAGTGAGTCAGTCAGTCAGTCAGTCAGTCAGAGCTTTGCCTTTTATTAGTATAGATTACGCTCTGCATTCTGTGGTATTAACTGTTTTTGTGCTTAAAAATCTTTAATAAAATATATTTACATACAGTTTGTACGATCTGGAACGGATTAATTGTATTTACATACAATCCTATGGGGGAAATTACTTCACTTCACGACCAAATCGGGTTACGAGTTTTGGAACGAATTACGGTCATGACCCGAGGTTCCACTGTGTATATATATTTTTTTTATTCTGTGTATGTATATATTAGTAGAAATTACTTCTTTGTAAAATTGTAAAAAATAAGATTTTTTTTCTAAATTGATTTTAATTAGAAGCAAATAACATTCCATACAATCAGACAAACCAAACTTCAACCCCCCACCCAAGAGAAAGAGAGGAGAGCCAACAACCAAAGCAAATCTTTAAAAGCAGCAAAGAAAGAATGAGTATCCTTTCCCCCGTGTACTGTAGCTTATTCTAAAATGTTATTGATTAGATCCCGCCATAGTTTTAAAAAAGTTTTAAACAGATCCTCTAAGTGAGAATTGGATTTTTTTCCAATTTCAAATAGTATAACATCAGTGGCCCACTAACATAAAAGGGGTGGGGTGGGATTCTTCCTATTGAGCAAGATAAGTCTGTGTGCTAGTAAGGTAAAGGCAATTATGATTTGTTTGTCCTTCTCCACTTTAAGCCCATCTTGTAGTACACCAAACACAGCTGTTAATGGGTTAGGAGTGTTTGTGACACTAAGGCTGTCTGATAGGCATTCAAAGACTTTTGTCCAAAATGTTGCTAATCTGGTGCACAGCCAAAACATACGCCCCAGTGAGGCTGGAGCTAGAATGCAATGTTTACAAGTTTAATCATGTCCTAGAAACATTTTGGACAATGTAAACAAGATAAATGTGCTTCATTAAAAAATTTTAATTTGAATGATTGAATGCTTTGCGTATGTGGAGAGTGTAATCTGTGCATGGCTACCCTCCACTCCTTTTCTGAAATATTAAGAGAACAATCCTTTCCCCATTGTATCCTGGGAAAGGAAGGGACTTTAAAATGTTTTTATAAATCGTAGAGGTGTTATTTGAGTATTCAAGACTGATCAATATTTCTTCTGTAATAGAAATAGTTGGGTGGTGAGGAAACTTGGGCAGGTTCTAATTAGCAAAGTTTCTAGCTTCAAAGTAGTGGACAAATTGTGTTTTTGAGAAGTTAAATTTAAGCTTAATTGCTTGTTGAATGCAAAGAGATTATCTATGTACAAGTATCTAAATGTTTTAACCTTGGAAATTTTCTAAACATTAAATACTGTGCGTGTTTGAGAGGGTGCAAAAAGGTAGTTGTCATGTAGAAGTACAATAGATAAAAGCTTCTCTGTCTTGAAGTGCTTCCTACATTGGTTCCCATATTCTGAGTGAATGAAGGACAATGGGACTATTATTGTTTTGACAATATTTTGTTTTTACCTTGGTACAGAGTAGAAAATATAAAGAATAAAGAATAAATATACAAGATTTTAATTCTATTTCAGACCAGGCTTGTTTATCTTCATCAGTTTGTGTCAATGTCCAGGTCCTTATGGCCTGTATATTTGTTGCCCAATAATAAAATTGAAAGTTAGGTACTGCCATGCCCCATTCTGCTTTAGGTTGTTGTAGAGTTGCCCTTTGGATGCATGGATTTTTAGAATTCCAAATGAATGAAGTGATGATTGAATCTAATTTCTTAAAACAAAATTTGTTAAAGTACAGGGTGAGTCAAAA